>NW_025745297.1:184779-250000 GCF_021184085.1 Oncorhynchus gorbuscha | reverse complement strand
TTAGCGTCAGAGCAATGAGTGATAAATTCCAGCTTTAGTCCGTTAGGCCAAACAGTACTATTTCTGTCAGTCAATATTAACTTCTAGAGCCAGAAAGGTTAGAAATTAGAAGATATTCGTTCAGTGACCGAGCCGATGTACTTTAGCTGCCTACCGCACTACCAGTGTGGACAGACTACAGGCATATCGTAATATGTACGCTATTTTATGCTTAGAATGTGATATAGCTGGCACGAGAGGCTAAGCTAACAGAGGGAACATTTTTCACTTCCTGTGTTCCGTTTAAATTCCTCCGCCTTGTGCGACGGAAGCCCCGCCCTTTGTACTTCCGTTTAATTTCAGCATTCAGCATCACTGGTGGTGAAGAATTGCAAGTACATCTCAAAAAAAGTGTTGGAAATCTAAACGTGGATCACGTTAAAATAATAATAATTGCTTGGGTATTATCGTCTCATTCAATTTATTTATTTAAATTGTCGGACATACCTTTCTAGGTTCTTCCAATTAAACGAGACACCTTACATTTTGCAATAGTAAGCTAGATGAACCAACTTCCCAAGTGAATTTAAAGTTTAATTCCCAGATAGCCTATACAGGTTTGATTATTCATAAAATTTGATCAATCAGTAAAATCTGCTTCTGCAAACGACAATCAGTCAGTCCCGCCTCCAGCGGGAATACCATATGGCTTTGGCCTGAGGGAAAAGTGTACCATAGTGGTAAATGAACCTAACGTTATCATTATGATAATCCAGCAATCTCAATTGCTTGGGTATCATTGGGTCTCATTCAATTTATTTATTGAAATTGTCGAACATACCTTTCTAGGTTCTTCCAGTTAAATGAGACAATTTAAACTTTGCAATAGTAACCTAGATGAACCAACTTCCCAGGTTAATTTCAAATCAAAATCAAATCAAATCAAATGTATTTATATAGCCCTTCGTACATCAGCTGATATCTCAAAGTGCTGTACAGAAACCCAGCCTAAAACCCCAAACAGCAAGCAATGCAGGTGTAGAAGCACGGTGGCTAGTAAAAACTCCCTAGAAAGGCCAAAACCTAGGAAGAAACCTAGAGAGGAACCAGGCTATGTGGGGTGGCCAGTCCTCTTCTGGCTGTGCCGGGTGGAGATTATAACAGAACATGGCCAAAATGTTCAAATGTTCATAAATGACCAGCATGGTCAATAATAATAAGGCAGAACAGTTGAAACTGGAGCAGCAGCACGGCCAGGTGGACTGGGGACAGCAAGGAGTCATCATGTCAGGTAGTCCTGGGGCATGGTCCAAGGGCTCAGGTCCTCCGAGAGAGAGAAAGAAAGAGAGAAGGAGAGAATTAGAGAACGCACACTTAGATTCACACAGGACACCGAATAGGACAGGAGAAGTACTCCAGATAAAACAAACTGACCCTAGCCCCCCGACACGTAAACTACTGCAGCATAAATACTGGAGACTGAGACAGGAGGGGTCGGAGACACTGTGGACCCATCCAAGGACACCCCGGACAGGGCCAAACAGGAAGGATATAACCCCACCCACTTTGCCAAAGCACAGCCCCCACACCACTAGAGGGATATCTTCAACCACCAACTTACCATCCTGAGACAAGGCTGAGTATAGCCCACAAAGATCTCCGCCATGGCACAACGCAAGGGGGGGCGCCAACCCAGACAGGATGACCACATCAGTGAATCAACCCACCCCTTCCAGGGACAGCACGAGAGAGCCCCAGTAAGCCAGTGACTCAGCCCCTGTAATAGGGTTAGAGGCAGAGAATCCCAGTGGAAAGAGGGGAACCAGCCAGGCAGAGACAGCAAGGGCTGTTCGTTGCTCCAGGGCCTTTCCGTTCACCTTCCCACTCCTGGGCCAGACTACACTCAATCATATGACCCACTGAAGACATGAGTCTTCAGTAAAGACTTAAAGGTTTAGACCGAGTTTGCGTCTCTGACATGGGTAGGCAGACCGTTCCATAAAAATGGAGCTCTATATGAGAAAGCCCTGCCTCCAGCTGTTTGCTTAGAAATTCTAGGGACAATTAGGAGGCCTGCGTCTTGTGACCGTAGCGTATGTGTAGGTATGTACGGCAGGACCAAATCAGAGAGATAGGTAGGAGCAAGCCCATGTAATGCTTTGTAGGTTAGCAGTAACACCTTGAAATCAGCCCTTGCTTTAACAGGAAGCCAGTGTAGGGAGGCTAGCACTGGAGTAATATGATCAAATTTTTTGGTTCTAGTCACGATTCTAGCAGCCGTATTTAGCACTAACTGAAGTTTATTTAGTGCTTTATCCGGGTAGCCGGAAAGTAGAGCATTGCAGTAGTCTAACCTAGAAGTGACAAAAGCATGGATTATTTTTTCTGCATAATTTTTGGACAGAAAGTTTCTGATTTTTGCAAAGTTACGTAGATGGAAAAAAGCTGTCCTTGAAATGGTCTTGATATGTTCTTCAAAAGAGAGATCAGGGTCCAGAGTAACGCCGAGGTCCTTCACAGTTTTATTTGAGACGACTGTACAACCCCTAATATTAATTGTCAGATTCAACAGACGATCTCTATATTTCTTGGGACCTAGAACAAGCATCTCTGTTTTGTCCAAATTTAAAAGTAGAAAGTTTGCAGCCATCCCTTCCTTATGTCTGAAACACATGCTTCTAGCAAGGGCAATTTTGGGGCTTCACCATGTTTCATTGAAATGTACAGCTGTGTGTCATCCGCATAGCAGTGAAAGTTAACATTATGTTTTTGAATAACATCCACAAGAGGTCAAATTTATAGTGAAAACAATAGTGGTCCTAAAACGGAACCTTGAGGAACACCGACATTTACAGTTGATTTGTCAGAGGACAAACCATTCACAGAGACAAACTGATATCTTTCTGACAGATAAGATCTAAACCAGGTCAGAACTTGTCCGTGTAGACCAATTTGGGTTTCCAATCTCTCCAAAAGAATGTGGTGATCGATGGTATCAAAAGCAGCACTAAGGTCTAGGAGCACGAGGACAGATGCAGAGCCTCGGTCCGATGCCATTGAAATGTCATTTACCACCTTCACAAGTGCAGTCTCAGTGCTATGATGGGGTCTAAAACCAGACTGAAGCATTTCGTGTACATTGTTTGTCTTCAGGAAGGCAGTGAGTTGCTGCGCAACAGCCTTTTCTACATTTTTTGAGAGGAATGGAAGATTCGATATAGGCCGATCGTTTTTTATATTTTCTGGGTCAAGATTTTGGCTTTTTCAAGAGAGGCTTTATTACTGCCACTTTTAGTGAGTTTGGTACACATCCGGTGGATAGAGAGCCGTTTATTATGTTCAACATAGAGGGCCAAGCACAGGAAGCAGCTCTTTCAGTAGTTTAGTTGGAATAGGGTCCAGTATTCAGCTTGAAGGTTTAGAGGCCATGATTATTTTCATCATTGTGATATAGTACTAAAACACTTGAGCGTCTCTCTTGATCCTAGGTCCTGGCAGAGTTGTGCAGACTCAGGACAACTGAGCTTTGAAGGAATATGCAGATTTAAAGAGAAGTCCATAATTTGCTTTCTAATAATCATAATCTTTTCCTCAAAGAATTTAAAGTTTACTTAACAGATAGCCTATCCAGGTATCATTGTCATTGATTAATTCGCAAATTCATTCACGTCCAACTTCCACACTACTGTCCAGTACTGATGGTACATTAATGTTTATAAATAGATTAAAATCGTCTTTGCAGCTTCCAATATATTCCAAAACCAAACTTTGGAAAATTAGGAAAAAAAAATGTTCCTTTCAAAATGTTCTAATAATGTGCAAGCTATCAAAGGGGGTAGTCCCCACTCGCCCGCTAATTAGTGAACCTCCACCCACAAATGGATTGATCTCTGACCTCAGCAGCGATACCAACCCTAATTATGCCATTAGTGGAAAAGCAGACAACAACGCTTTCCAAAATCATCCATCGGGCGCAGGCCTCGTAAAGGTTCTCTCTAGTCTAGCCCTGATGTCTTGCCACCCAAGATTGGCATCTGTCCAATAGTGCACCGCTGAAGCATGAGCAGGCTGTGGTAGACATAAAGGGACAGAGGGAGAGAACCGAGAAACCAATGACCAATGCAGAAAAGGCTAGCTATGGAACTGGGCTTGAAAACTGAACAATTACAATTACAATTACAAAAACAATGGTTGAATTGCAAAAACGTATGACGCTGAACAAGCACAAGCTCTTCAACAAAATTGTCTTCTACAGGAACAAAATCATATGCTACAGGAACAGCTCAATTTAGCCAAAACTAAATACGATGATGTTCACGCCAAACTAGATAAATCTGAAGAGTTATCTACAAACAAAGGAGGTGGTGATTGACTCCGCTCAACTTGATAACATGCATGCAGTTTAGTTGAACATTGACTGCCCTTATTTGGGTGTAGGGCCTAAGAGCCTGGAGGTACTGGTTCTACTCAAAACCATGGTCTTGCAGACCAAAGACAATCAGTTAACCTCAAACAGGAGCGCTCTTGAGGCATAGGGGACGGTTCTACTCAAAACGTCAGACCAAAGACAATCAGTTAACCTCTCTAGGATAGGGGACGCAAGCGTCCCACTTGGCCAAAAGCCAGGGAAAATGCAGCGCGGCAAATTCAAATAAAATGATATAAAAATCAAACTTTCATTAAATCACACGTAAGACGCTACAATAAAGCTACACTCGTGGTGAATCCAGCCAACATGTCGGCTTTGCAGTCGAAAGCATAAGATGCTCTATCTGATGATAGCACAGCAGTGTGTGTGTCCTAGTGTTTACAGTCTTTTATGTTCTTCTTCAACTTCGGGCTATAGTCTAGAGCGCTTCCTGGCCTATCTTCTCCACTGCAATATATGAAGGGGGTACCTAGTCAGTTGCTCAACTGAATGCATTTAAATGTCTTCCACATTTAACCCAACCCCTCTGAATCATCCATGTCTTCGGCGCCTGGGGAGCAGTTGTTTTTGGGGGTTAACTGCCTTGCAGAAGGGCAGAACAGCAGATTTGAACCAGCGACCTTTCGGTTACTGGCCCAAACGCTAATTTTAACTGCTAGGAGGGAGATTTTAAGGGACAGTTTCACCCACATTTCTAAATTAAAAACTTTGAGGGAAGGGTTGATAAGCCAGGTCAAATGGTTGAACAAAGTCAAGGGAGTGAGGAATGAGCTAAATGAATGGAGCGGCAGTAACTTTGAGGTTAGAAAGGCAGGCTGATATCCAGAGGGTTATCGGTTCCAACTCTTAGCTGCCAGCAGGGAAATCTGCAGGGAGTGATCTGTCAGCCAGAGGGTTACTAGTGACAATATCTCTGTGTACTACCTACTGCCGTTGTGCCCTTGAGCAAGGCACTTTACCCCTAAGTGCCCATGAGCTGCTCCCAGCTGTGATGTATGTGTTGTGTGTCAGATTGGTCACTGTGACAGAATATCTGTGCAAAGTATGGTAAAATGAAAGCCAGACTATCTATGGTAGCTGTGCATGTAATGTATCAAGTCTCAAAGTGGCTGCATGGTTCAAATAGGGTTCTGTTGAAGTTACGTTCTTCAAGTTTCCAGGGTGTACTATTGGTTATTGATGATAATGTGGAAGACGTAAATGCTGTTTTACACAGGGTGAATGAAAATCAGTGCTCTGTGCCCACTCTCAAAAATGTATGTTTAGGTACAGCAATAAAGAACTTGGCTACAAAAAAATATATAAAGTAACTAACATTACCTAGCTAACAGAATTTGCATCCATCTTTCTCAACTTCAAAAGTCTTACTAAAGCTGCCACTGTCAGAAACCATTGAAAACAAGTAAGTACAGTACCGCTAGCTAACTCAATCACCATGCAAGCCTGAGGTAATCATAGTTTGGTTAAATTAACCTAGAAGGAGAAAAAATCAAATCTAGCTATGGTAATTTAGGTAGGCAGCTAACTTAGCTAAGATTATCTAATGAGTGTAACAGTGACTGAGACAGTCCAGAAGAAGTGTCAGACTTAACTACCTAAGGTACAGTACCAGTCAAAAGTTTGGACACACCTACTCATCCAAGGGTTTTTCTTTATTTGTACTATTTTATACATTGTAGAATAATAGTGAGTGCATCAAAACTATGAAATGACACATATGGAATCATTTGGTAACCAACAAAGTGTTAATCAAATCAAAATATATTTTATATTTGAGATTCTTCAAAGTAGCCACCTTTGCCTTGATGACAGCTTTTGGCATTCTCTCAACCAGCTTCATGAGGAATGCTTTTCCAACAGTCTTGAAGAAGTTCTCACATGCTGAGCCCTTGTTGACTGCTTTTCCTTCACTCTGCGGTCCAACCCATCCAGTTTCATTATAACGCTTGATGGTTTTACGACTGCACTTGAAGAAACTTTCAAAGTTCTTGAAATTTTCCACATTGACTGACCTCCCTGACTTAAAGTAATGATGGACTGTCATTTCTCTTTGCTTATTTGAGCTGTTCTTGCCCTAATATGGACTTGGTCTTTTACAAAATATGCTATCTTCTGTATACCAACCCTACCTTGTCACAACACAACTGATTGGCCCAAACGCATTAAGAAGGAAAGAAATATACTTTTAACAAAGCATACCTGTTAATTGAAATGCATTCCAGGTGACTACCTCATGAAGCTGTCCTCAGATAATCGCATGGTATGATTTTGCCATAAAGTCTTTTTGAAATCTGACACAGTGGCTGGATTAACAAGAAGTCAATCTTTTAGCCGCTGTATAACATCTGTATTGTTATGAATGTTTAATTTGACTATTTCTGTATTTTGAATTTGGCACTTTCACCAGATGTTGGCCAGGTTGGACGGTCATAAGAAGTTAATGGAAGCCTATCAAATATAATTGAGTAAGAATCAGGAATTCCCCAGGGTAGCTGTTTAGGCCCCTTGCTTTTTAAAATTTTACTAACAACATGCCACTGACTTGGAGTAAGATCAGAGTGTCTATGTATGCGGATGACTCAACACTCGACACTATACATGTCAGCTACTACATCGACTGAAATGACTGCAACACTCAACAAAGAGCTGCAGTTAGTTTCAGAGTGGGTGGCAAAGTCACAGGTGTTGTTGGAAGTAGACCAAAGTGCAGCATGGTGAGCGTACATTTCTATTTTTATAAGAAACAAAAAACAACCGTGAAGCTTACAGGGTGTCACTATAACAAAGAGAACTACCCACACTGAAAGGAGGGAAAATGGACTACCTAAGTATGATTCCCAATCAGAGACAACAATAGACAGCTGTCCCTGGTTGAGAACCATACCCGGCCAACACATAGAAACACAAATCACAGATATAAAGGACAGAGAATGCCCACCCAAATCACACCCTTTCCAAACCAAAAAGAGAAAAAGGGCTCTCTATGGTCAGGGCATGACAGGCAAGGAATAAGTTAGTCCTAAATATTTCTAAAACTAAAGCATTGTATTTTGAACAAAACACTCACTAAACCTCAACTAAATCTTGCAATAAATATTGTGGAAATTGAGCACGTTGAGATGACTAAAGTGCTTGGATTAATCCTAGATTGTAAACTGACATGGCCAAAACATATTGACGCATTAGTAGCTAAGATGGGGAGAAGTCTGTTTATAATGAAGTGATGCTCTGCCTTCTTAACAACAATATCAACAAGGCAGGTCCTACAGGTCTGTTTTGTCACACATTGACTACTGTTCAGTCGTGTGGTCAGGTGCCACAACAAAAGACTTAAGAACATTGCAATTGGTTCAGATCAGGGCAGCACGGCTGGCCCTTGGATGCACACAGAGAGCTAATATTAATATGTCAATCTCTCCTGGCTGAAAGTGGAGGAGAGATTGACTTCATCACTACTTTAATTTAGGAGAGGTGTTGACATGGTGAGCTGTCTGTCTAAACTACTGGCATACAGCTCGGACACCCATGCATACCCCACAACACATGCCACAAGAGGGTCTCTTTACAGTTCCCAAGTCCAGAACAGACTATGGGGGGAACACAGTACTACATAGAGCCATGACTACATGGAACTCTGTTCCACATCAAGTAACTGACACAAGCAGTAAAATTAGTGTCACGTTCTGACCTTTATTTCCTTTGTTTTGTCATTATTTAGTATGGTCAGGGCGTGAATTGGGTGGGCAGTCTATGTTTGTTTTTCTATGTTTTGGGGTATTTCTATGTTTCGGCCTAGTATGGTTCTCAATCAGAGGCAGGTGTCATTAGTTGTCTCTGATTGAGAATCATACTTAGGTAGCCTGGGTTTCACTGTGTGTTTGTGGGTGATTGTTCCTGTCTCTGTGTTTTGCACCAGATAGGGCTGTTTTTGGTTTTCCACGTTTATTGTTTTGTAGTGTTCATGTTTATCTGTTTTTATTAAACATGAATCACGCTGCATTTTGGTCCTCCTCTACTTCACTACAGGAAAACCCTTACAATTAGATTTCTAAAAACAGATAAAAAACACCTTATGGAAAAGCGGGGACTGTGATGCAACACAAACATTGGCGCATACACACACACACACACACACACACACGATAATATATTCACTATACGTAGACATGGATTTAGTACTATAGATATGTGGTAGTGGTGGAGTAGGGGCCTGAGGGCACACAGTGTGTTGTGAAATCGGTGAATGTATTGTAGTGTTTTTAAAATGGTATAAATTGCCTTCATTTTGCTGGACCCAGGAAGAGTAGCTGCTGCTTTAAATTTGTTAGGGCTAGGGTTATTTTTTCAGAATTTCCGCCTGACTGGCGTGCCCAAAGTAAACTGCTTGTTACTCAGGCCCAGAAGCCAGGATATGCATATAGTTGGTAGCATTGGATAGAAAACACTTTGAAGTTTGTATAATGTTAACTTCTTGACCCATCCCTTTTAACGGGATCATTTTCATCAACACCCGCTGAATTGCAGCGCACCAAATTCAAATTAAATTACGAAAAATATTTAATTTTCATGAAATCACAAGTGCAATATAGTGAAACACAGCGTAGCTTCTTGTTAATCCACTTGGCGTGTCAGATTTCAATACAGCTTTTCAGCGAAAGCATAACAATGTAAGAATGTATGTAAGGGAATTACCCCCCTGTATTGGACAAAAATGAATGGGAAGTCATTGGCATCGGACAAACCATATACACATTGTCCAATACCACCCAATTCGGCGTTGATTCATGCAAAGTGTATTGCAAATGCCATATGGCAATTGCCAGTTGTAAACACTTTAAAAATTCAACAGGTGGCGAATCTGCTCCACCATGGTTTTTCATATTGGAAATGTAACCCAAGTCAACCTCCAAAAGCAAAATTTTGAATAAATGATTTTTTTGTCAAAAACTTATCACCCCTTAAAAAAGTGCTTTCTGGACCGTTTTTTGAAATTCTTTCGATTTTTTTGTCAATTACACATGTGTAAGAACTGTGTGAATATACTTTTGTCCAATTTTTTTTTTTTTTTTTTATATGGGCATAAGTAATATTTTTTGTCCATTTTCAATATGATTTCATAGGAAGTGAAAAGTCAAAAATGTCAAAAAAATTTATAAAAACTTCACACACCCTTAACCCTCCCGTGGTCCTGGGGGTCGGGGTGACCCAGGTCCTGTGTGTGGAGGGCTCCCCTTTCTGCGCTCTGCGCTCGCGGGTCAGAGCGACCCAGGCCCTGTGTTTCCAGGGCTCTGCACTCTGCACTCATGGGTCAGAGCGACCCTGCCAGCCACTGACGAGGCGTGTGCCTTTGAGCGTAGTAGAGAGTCTGTGAGTGTTAGAGTCGTGCTCTGCGCTCTGCACTCGTGGGTCAGAGCGACCCAGGCCCTGTGTTTCCAGGGCTCTGCGCTCTGCGCTCGTGGGTCAGAGCGACCCGGCCAGCCGCCGCACAGGTCCGGACGTGCTCTGGGCTCTGCGCTCTGCGCTCGTGGGTCAGAGCGACCCAGGCCCTGTGTTTCCAGGGCTCACCGCTCTGCGCTCGTGGGTCAGAGCGACCCGGCCAGCCGCTGCACAGGTCCGGACGTGCTCTGGGATCTGCGCTCTGCGCTCGTGGGTCAGAGCGACCCAGGCCCTGTGTTTCCAGGGCTCACCGCTCTGCGCTCGTGGGTCAGAGCGACCCGGCCAGCCGCTGCACAGGTCCGGACGTGCTCTGGGCTCACCGCTCTGCGCTCGTGGGTCAGAGCGACCCGGCCAGCCGCCGCACAGGTCCGGACGTGCCCCCCGCTGTGTGCTAGAGAGCAGCCGAGTGTTGTAGTTGCGCTCTGCGCTCGTGGGTCAGAGCGACCCGGCCAGCCGCAGCACAGGTCCGGGTACGTGATGCACTGGGGTGGTCTTTGGGACATAGAGTCCTTGTTGTGATAATCTCGTAGGTGGAGATAGTCACACGTCTACCTTGGTTCCATATGCACCCGTTGCCTAGAACAGGGCCTCTCTTGTATTTCTCCATTCTGATTGGTATAGTGGTTCAGTTATAGTAGCTTATATGGGGTGCATATGGAGACCCCTCATTGACTTTTGCCGGGGGGTTGTTAAGGTCTGACCAAACAGTGCTGTGTATTCCACATCTGTCTGACCAACCCGACCACAGATGCACAAGTCAACCATGATGCTGCCTCAAGCTTGGTAATCCGACAATGGTTCCTTTGAGGACCCGATTAGGACAAGAACGTCCAGCCATTCATTTGCAATATAAGCACGATGATGCTCCTAGCTTGGTAATTGGAGGACCTGTCCTACAAAGACCTGTTCTATCTATCTTGCCTCACTGTCAAAGGGTGCTGTTATCCTGCAAGAATGGCCCAGCACTTATACCGGTCTCACCTACACGTCCAGATAAATGGAACCTTCTCACCACAGAATGGTATCCTGTCCATAGAGACACTGTTAGAGAACACATCCTTTGACAATGGACCAGGCTCCAAGGGTCTGACAGACCTTAAGATGTGCATTAGGAAATTCCTCGATTGCGCCGTAAGTCACACACTGTCACTGTGTTAAACGGACAAGGGTAAGGTAGTGAGCTTGTGTAACACATTGATTCTGTCTCCTTATCCCCCCCCCCAAGGTTCAGAGACCCCAGGATAACGGAGTTCCGCTTGCATTCAGCCTGAGTGGATATATCGCCGTGAGAGATCTCACCGAGTCCCAGTTCGGGAGCATAGCATGTCCGGGTCTGTCTATTTACACAGAGGGTAAAATCAGTTTTGGTCGTGCACAAAGCAAGGCTTTGACTGCTTTGGAAATGGCAATACTGTTCTATTTTACTCCCCTCTCACTATGTACTGGGTTGGACACGATGCATATATAAAGCACTCCGCATGATGTGATAACCGCTGAGTGCCACTCTCCACCCGGCGCTACGATCGACCGCTAAGTCGCGACTAAGACCGCTACGGGATCCAGGCTGTGACTTGTACCCGTGCCACACACTTGTTAACCAGAGTTGAACAGGGCTCCAGATGACACAATGAATGATTGTGAACAGTTTCTGTTGCAGTTGTACATGAAATACATGATGATGTTACCAGATGCACTCTGTGTTTGTGAGTTTTATTGTACACACACACACACACACACACACACACACACACACACACACACACACACACACACACACACACACACACACACACACACACACACACACACACACACACACACACACACACACACACACACACACACACACACACACACACACACACACACACACACACACACACACACACACACACACACACTTGTGTAGCATTTCATCATTGTATTATTGTTCATTTGCAGTGGATCATTTGCAATGGATACAGACACAATGGTACATTGACATGGTTATATTCTCAACAATATACAAGTGATACATACTAAAAGCAAACCCGCGCCACTATCCTGGCAACGCGGATTGGGCTATTTGTTACATGCCGGGTGTCCGAGATCCACACCGGACCCTTCATCCGTGGAGGCTACCGGTTGTCCTACATCCACACCTGCTCCTTCTGAGCTTGCCCCTTCCACACTTGGTCCTTCCATCATCTCGCTCATATCCCTCCCCATTCCATCTAGTCCACAGAGCGGCAGGTAGGTAGAGAGCAACACTCGGCACACCGCATTCTTCATTGCGCACCAGATGTCTTCCATGTTATAACCCCGTCCCTTGTTCAAGATGAGTATCATGTCCTTGGGACACCTAGGACCAGTCTCAATCCTAGTCTGATGCTGTAGAGTTTGATCGATCTCCGTGGTAAGGCAAACATCAAAGTCGTCCTGGGTTGGTTGTTTGCCGTCGCCGGAGCAGTTTGACACCCGAGAAGACGTTCCCGGAGCTTTGTCAGCAGCAGCAGCAGCAGCAGAAGCAGCAGCAGCAGCGCTTATAAATGACTTACATACCATGTGAGCCCTATACATATAGGTGTGATAGATGCTGTGCCTATACGGGCACTCGTGTATATCCTGCAAAATGGCCATCATTCTTCTGTTGCCCTCCACAGAGATAGACGTATTGACTCTGCCGTAGCTTGACATCATCACTTTGAAAGTCAATGTGAAAGGAGGGCCCGATGTTGCAAATTCGACCATACGGTTGAACATATCATCAGCTGCATCGGTCATATCGGCCGTATCCCTCGTCTCAGCCCGAAGCCAGGGGCTGCTTTCGTCAGTTAACATCAGGAAGCGATTGCTACCTTGGCATACCAGTGAAGGCTCCTGTGTGGGTTTGCCATTGAAGCCTGAGTTCGATGCCATTGCAGAAGCTACCGTTGAAAGAGTGTCTACACCACCACCACCACCACCACCACCACCACCACCACCACCACCACCACCACCACTAGCTTATATAGGAAACGTGATAGCCTAGAAGATGTGAGACACAACTATGATGTGAGGTTGGATTACCTGGCCAACCGATGGATGTTTCAGTACTAAGCCGAAGGGTGTTGTTGCTAGGTCTTCCCAGTCCGTCCGGCCGGCCGGCCCTACGTAGAGAGGATACTAATATTGTCAGCGGCAACACCCTCACACACACAAAGTGACCGGCTCCCCACCCGTGCCAAGTGCGCTCTTGCCCGCAGCTCAGCGGACCCGCTAGGCTCCACCGATCGGCCATGGCCGCGCGTTTTACGGCCGCGCAGGTTCTAGAACAGATCTTGTCCAGCGTGGACCAAGAAGACTACTCGGATTGCCAGGAGGAGGAGGATGAAGAGATGAAGAGGTTTCGGAAGAGGAAGACGGCGAGGAATACAACCCCGAGAGCCGCGAGGTCGACGATGCCTCTCCTCCCTCTTCTGGGGAAGAGCAGCCCGAGGAAGAGGCGCCCGAGGACGAGCACGAGGACGAGCACGAGGACCGCAGCGAGCACGAGGACCGCAGCGAGCAAGAGATCTCCTCGGCCCCGGACCGACGGGAGCCTCCGTTGCTGTCGAAAAACGGCAAAATCGAGTGGTCCCCCGTGGCCTACGGTCGCCACCGCGGGCCCCTGGCGATCTGCCACGCCGGGCCGGACCAGACTCCGGGCCCCACGGCCTATGCCGCGACACAGGCCCGCGACATCGCGTCCGCCTTCCACCTGTTTGTCACACCGGCGATAGAAAGGATAATTGTGGAAATGACGAACCTGCACGGGGCCAGAAAATACGGCGACGGCTGGCGACCCATGGACGCCACGGACCTGCGCGCCTACCTAGGGCTGCTGATCCTAGCGGGCGTCTACAGGTCCCGGGGCGAGGCCGCGGCAAGCCTGTGGGACGCCGAGAGCGGCAGGACCGTGTTCCGAGCCACCATGTCGCTCAAGGTCTTTCACAGGTACTCGAGGCTGCTGTGATTTGACGACCGCCAGTCGAGAGCCGCCAGACTCGCCACGGACAAACTCGCAGCCATACGGGAGGTCTGGGACTTGTGGGAGGCGCGGCTGCCGGCCCTCTACAACCCGGGGCCCGACGTGACGGTGGACGAGCAACTGGTCCCGTTCAGAGGTACTGTGCTTGCGCTTGTGCGTGTGCGTGCGCGCGTGCGCATGTGCTTACATGTCTACACAGAGCGTGTGTAACACAAAAGGTGGCCCTTGTCTACCCCGGTTGCACACAGTAACCACACAAATGTCTTGTCCCCTTTCCAACAAGGCCGCTGTCCCTTCCGTCAGTACATCCCCAGCAAGCCGGCCAAATACGGCATCAAGTCGTGGGTGGCCTGCGACGCCAAGTCCAGCTACGCTTGGAAGATGCAAGTGTACACCGGCAAGGCGGCCGGCGCAGGCCCCGAGAAGAACCAGGGGATGCGCGTCGTCCTCGATCTGACAACGGGCCTGAGCGGTCGCAATGTCACCTGCGACAACTTCTTCACCTCCTACGACCTGGGCCAGCGGCTCCTCGAGAGGAACCTCACCATGGTGGGCACGGTGAGAAAGAACAAGGCCGAGCTCCCGCCCGCGCTGCTCGAGTCCAGGGGCAGATTGGTCCTGTCCTCCAGGTTCGCCTTCACGCCCACCGCCACTCTGGTGTCCTACCTGGCAAAGAGAAACAAGAACGTGCTACTCTTGAGCACGCTGCACACAGAGGGCCACATCAGCGATCGCCACGACAAGAAGCCGGCCCTCATCCTCGACTACAACTGCAACAAGGGCGGCGTGGACAACCTAGACAAGGTGGTGGGCACCTACAGCTGCAGACGGATGACTGCCCGCTGGCCCCTGGTCGTCTTCCACAACATCCTCGACGTGTCCTCCTACAACGCCTTTGTCATATGGCGAGAGGTCAAGCCTGACTGGATGCCTGGCAAGCGGAACAAGCGCAGGGTGTTCCTCGAGCAGCTGGGAAAGGCACTCGTGAAGCCGCTGATCCAAAGAAGGCAGCATCTGCCCCGCACCGAAGCGGCCTCAGCGCTTGTCAAAGTCCTACAGAGTGCTACGGCGGCGCCTCCTGAGCAACAGCGCCAGGGCACGGCCGCTGCCCCGCTCGTTGCCCCGGCCACCGGGGCAAGTAAGAGGAAGAGGTGTCAGCTCTGCCCACCCAAGAAGGACTCCAAGACACACACGGTGTGCTGCAGGTGTAAGAAATACATCTGCAAAGGCTGTTCACACGCCTACTGTCACACTTGCGTACATTGGGCCTTTAGCCAGGACGGGACAGGGTGACCCGGAGGACACGGGGACTAGACACAGTACCAGGACAACGGGAGGGTTAAAGTGCTTTCAAATTTTGTGTCAATTACATATAAGAACTGTATCAATATACTTTAGTTGTATTTTATTATCATATATATTTTTTTTTTTTACTTGTGCATAAGGAATATGATTTGTCCATTTACAATATGATTTCATAGGAAGTCAAAAGTCACTTTTTTGGGGGCCAAATGCCATAAGAAATTTGACATGCTCAAAAATCCTGCAGAAATGCAAAATTGACTGGCCTGATGAACACAGGATGGCCTGGAAGTGATAGTTGCTCCCTTCCAACGCTCGTTGTGTTGACTTCATCATGTCCATTTTGTGATGTTTTTTCACTGTTGAATCATATTGCAAGTGCATGTGCATTTGCAATATGGTTCAATGGGCATTTACCATATGAAATTTGACATGCTCAAAAATGCAAAATTGACTGGCCTGATGAACACAGGATGGCCGAGCAGTGATAGTTGTACCTTTCCATCACTCGTTGTGTTGTTTCATCATGTCCATTTGTTTATGTTTTCTCACTTTTGCAAAGTCACTGTGCATTTGCAATATGGTTCAATGGGCATGTACCATCACAATTTTGTCATGCTATAAAAATCCTGCAGAAATGCAAAATTGACTGGCCTGATGAACACAGGATGGCCTGGAAGTGATAGTTGCTCCCTTCCAACGCTCGTTGTGTTGACTTCATCATGTCCATTTTGTGATGTTTTTTCACTGTTGAATCATATTGCAAGTGCATGTGCATTTGCAATATGGTTCAATGGGCATTTACCATATGAAATTTGACATGCTCAAAAATGCAAAATTGACTGGCCTGATGAACACAGGATGGCCGAGCAGTGATAGTTGTACCTTTCCATCACTCGTTGTGTTGTTTCATCATGTCCATTTGTTTATGTTTTCTCACTTTTGCAAAGTCACTGTGCATTTGCAATATGGTTCAATGGGCATGTACCATCACAATTTTGTCATGCTATAAAAATCCTGCAGGAATGCAAAATTGACTGGCCTGATGAACACAGGATGGCCTGGCAGTGATAGTTGTTCCTTTCCATCACTCGTTGTGTTGTTTCATCATGTCCATTTGTTTATGTTTTCTCACTTTTGCAAAGTCACTGTGCATTTGCAATATGGTTCAATGGGCAGGTACCATCACAAATTTGTCATGCTATACAAATCCTGCAGGAATGTGAAATTGACTGGCCCGATGAACTCTGGATGGCTGGGCAGTGATTCCGGTTAATCTCAATGGCTCATTAGGGTTGATTTCAGACTGTCACTTTGGTGATGGTACCTCACTGTTTAAACATATTGCAAATGGACAAGAGTCACCAGCAAGTCACCGTCCATCAGTCAATTAGATATCATTCTGACACCAAACTGATACAAACTGACACTAAACCCACTTTTTCCAACTCGTTTTGTAGCCAACTATCACATACTTCAGAGCTGGCCCAAAATTCACAACGCCTTCGGTTCAAACCATAAAAAAAAACATAAAACACGTAGGTACGTTCTAGCTGCGGGTCCATTTCTGGAATGGCCTAGCTGAGGCGAGCAAAACCCTAATTGGTGCTGATAATCCACTTTTTTCCATGACTTGCTACGGGGTCTTTGAATGAGCTATCGGACAGAAACGTTGGTGTCTGTCTATGTGGGCCGAGACGGTCGCAATGCACCTAGTCTTGTGACTCCGGGGCATTTGTAAATGTCGCCATTTTCGTGATGCAAAAATGAATTAAAGTCATTGCAAATGTACGAAGCTGTTTCTCGGTCCGAGAACCGTCTAGAGCCACGTAACTCACCACGCACTATCGACCTGAGGTCTAGAACAGGATTCGAAGGGGCCAGCTGAGTATAAGACTGTATCATCTGCATATAAATGGGGAGCGAGCTTCCTACTGCCTGAGTTATGATGTTGATGTAAATTGAGAAGAGCGTGGGGCCTAGGATGGAGCCCTGGGGTACACCCTTGGGACAGGCAGTGGCTGAGACAGTAGATTTTCTGACTTTATACACTGCACTCCTTGAGAGAGGTAGTTAGCAAACCAACCAAAAGACACCTCAGACACACCAATACTCCTTAGCTGCCCCAGAAGAATGGAATGGTCTACCATATCAAAAGCTTTGGCCATGTCAATAAAAATAACAGCACAATATTGCTTAGAATCAAGGTAATTGTGATCTCATTTGAGGACCTTTAAGGTGACAGTGACACATCCATAACCTGAGCGGAAACCAGATTGCATACCTGAGAGAATACTATACACATCAAGAAAACCAGTCAGTTGATTATTGACAAGTTTTTCCAACACTTTTGATGAACAGAGCAAAATAGAAATAGGCGTACAACAGTTAGGTTGATCTCCCCGTTTAAATAAAGGATTAACCGTGGCTGCCTTCCAAGCAATGGGAACCTCCCCAGAAAGGATCTCCCATAATCCATGTATACATGGCTCTACATAAGTACTGTGTGCTACATAGTCTGTTCTGGACTTGGGGCTTTTGAAGAGACGTCTTGTGGCATGTCATGTGGGGTATGCATGGGTGTCCGAGCTGTGTGCCAGTAGAAGACTGGCAGCTCGGTGCATTCAACTTGTCAATACCTCTCATAAATAAAAGTAGTGATGAAGTCAATCACTCCTCCACCTTCAGCCAGGGGAGATTGACATGCATATTATTAATATTAGCTCTCTGTGTACATCCAAGAGACAGTCGTGCTGCCCTGTTCTGAGTCAATTGCAATTTTCCGAAATCCTTTTTTGTGGCCTTTGACCACACGACTGAGTCAAGGTACGACAAAGCCAGGGCCTGTAGGACCTGCCTTGTTGATAGTGTTGTTAAGAAGGCAGAGCATCGCTTTAATATAAACTGACTTCTCTCCATCTTAGCTACTGCATCAATATGTTTTGACCATGACAGTTTACAATCTAGTGTTACTCCAAGCAGTTTATTCATCTCAACTTGCTAAATTTCCACAATATTTATTACAATATTTAGGTTTAGGGTTTTGTTTTGTTTCAAATACAATGCTTTAGCTTTAGAAATACTTAGGGCTAACTTATTCCTTGCCACCCACTTTGAAACTAACCGCTGCTCTTTGTTGAGTGTTGCAGTCATTTCAGTCACTGTAGTAGCTGACATGTATAGTGTCTAGTCATCCACATACATAGAAACTCTGGCTTTACTCAAAGTCAGTGGCATGTTGTTAGCAAAAAATGTAAAAAGCAAGGGGCCTAAACAGCTACCCAGGGGGATTCCTGATTCTAACTCAATTATATTTTATATGCTTCCATTAAAGGACACCCTCTGTGTTCTGTTAGACAAGTAACTCTTTACCCACATTATAGATGATGGGCATGCTGTCCGGTCCTCTGGCAGTCTCTATGGGGGTGCCACAGGGTTCAATTCTCGGGCCGACTCTTTTCTCTGTATATATCAATGATGTTGCTCTTGCTGCGGGCGATTCCCTGATCCACCTCTACGCAGACGACACCATTCTATATACTTCCGGCCCGTCCCTGGACACTGTGCTATCTAACCCCCAAACGAGCTTCAATGCCATACAACACTCCTTCTGTGGCCTCCAACTGCTCTTAAACGCTAGTAAAACCAAATGCATGCTTTTCAACCGTTCGCTGCCTGCACCCGCACGCCTGACCAGCATCACCACCCTGGATGGATCCGACCTTGAATATGTGGACATCTATAAGTGCCTAGGTGTCTGGCTAGACTGTAAACTCTCCTTCCAGACTCATATCAAACATCTCCAATCGAAAATCAAATCAAGAGTCGGATTTCTAGTCCGCAACAAAGCCTCCTTCACTCACGCCGCCAAACTTACCCCAGTAAAACTGACTATCCTACCGATCCTCGACTTCGGCGATGTCATCTACAAAATTTATTCCAACACTCTACTCAGCAAACTGGATGCAGTTTATCACAGTGCCATCCGTTTTGTCACTAAAGCACCTTATACCACCCACCACTGCGACCTGTATGCTCTAGTCGGCTGGCCCTCGCTACATATTCGTCGCCGGACCCACTGGCTCCAGGTAATCTACAAGTCCATGCTAGGTAAAGCTCCGCCTTATCTCAGTTCACTGGTCACGATGGCAACACCCACCCGTAACACGCGCTCCAGCAGGTGTATCTCACTGATCATCTCTAAAGCCAACACCTCATTTGGCCGCGACTTTTATCTCCATCACCAACTTCAAACATCTGCTATCTGAGCAGCTAACCGATCGCTGCCGCTGTACATAGTCTATCGGTAAATAGCCCACCCATTTTTACCTACCTCATCCCCATACTGTTATTTATTTTATTTTCTGCTCTTTTGCACACCAATATCTCTACCTGTACATGACCATCTGATAATTTATCACTCCAGTGTTAATCTGCAAAATTGTAATTATTCGCCTACCTCCTCATGCCTTTTGCACACAATGTATATTAGACTCTCCTTTTTTCTACTGTATTATTGACTTGTTAATTGTTTACTCCATGTGTAACTCTGTGTTGTCTGTTCACACTGCTATGTTTTATCTTGGCCAGGTCGCAGTTGCAAATGAGAACTTGTTCTCAACTAGCCTACCTGGTTAAATAAAGGTGAAATAAAAAAATAAATAAAAAAATAGCAGGGAGTTTACACATAAGTTTTTCCAGCAGCAGACTATGATCGATAATGTCGATCATGTCAATAGCTGCACTGAAGTCTAACAAGACAGCCCCCACAATCATTTTATCATCAATTTCTCTCAGCCAATCATCAGTCATTTGTGTAAGTGCTGTGCTTGTGTAGTGTCCTTCCCTATAAAAGCAAGCTGTAATTCTGTTGTCAATTTTTTTACTGTAAAATAGCATTGTATATGGGACTCCCGATCACGGCCGGTTGTGATACAGCCCGGGATCAAACCTGGGTCTGTAATGATGCCTTCAGACCGCTGCATCACTCGGGAGCAAAACACAAAACACCAGTTTCAACTTCAGCAGTGAAGAGGCGACTCCGGGATGCTGGCCTTTCTAGGCAGAGTTCACCTTTAGAGCTTGTTTATGGAAAAGTGTTTATTTCTGCATTTCAATGTTGGAACTTGCTGAAAACTGTCCACGGTGTTCATTTCAACTCGAATAGGACAGCACACCAAAAATTGGAAATCCAGAGTGCATCGTAATTTTTAACCATTTTCACAAAAAAGTGAAAAAATTTTTTTTTTCGGGACTTAAAAACGGTGACCCCGGACATGCCGAATTTGCGCCATTCTGGAAAGGACTCCGGAAGTAATTTTTAACCATTTTCACAAAAAAGTGATTTTTTTTTTCTTTTCTTTTTTCGGGACTTAAAAACGGTGACCCCGGACATGCCGAATTTGCGCCATTCTGGAAAGGACTCCGAAAGTAATTTTTAACCATTTTCACAAAAAAGTGATTCTTTTTTTTTTTTTTTTTTTTTTTCGGGACTTAAAAACGGTGACCCCGGACATGCCGAATTTGCGCCATTCTGGAAAGGACTCCGAAAGTAATTTTTAACCATTTTCACAAAAAAGTGATTCTTTTTTTCTTTTTTTTTTTTTCGGGACTTAAAAACGGTGACCCCGGACATGCCGAATTTGCGCCATTCTGGAAAGGACTCCGAAAGTAATTTTTAACCATTTTCACAAAAAAGTGATTCTTTTTTTTTTTTTTCGGGACTTAAAAACGGTGACCCCGGACATGCCGAATTTGCGCCATTCTGGAAAGGACTCGGAAAGTAATTTTTAACCATTTTCACAAAAAAGTGATTTTTTTAATATTTTCTTTTCGGGACTTAAAAACGGTGACCCCGGACATGCCGAATTTGCGCCATTCTGGAAAGGACTCCGAAAGTAATTTTTAACCATTTTCACAAAAAAGAGATTTTTTAACTTTATTTTTTAATTTTTTAACTTTATTTTTTCACAAAAAAGTGATTTTTTAACTTTAAAAAAGTTTTTTTAACATTTTTTCAATTTTTTTAAAACTTTATTTTTCACAAAAAAGTGATTTTTTAACTTTATTTTTTTACAAAAAAAGTGATTTTTTAACTTTATTTTTTCACAAAAAAGTGATTTTTTACTTTATTTTTTCATTTTTTTAACTTCATTTTTTCATTTTTTTTAACTTTATTGTTTCATTTTTTCAATTTTTTTAACCTTATTTTTTCACAAAAAAGTGATTTTTTAACTTTATTTTTTCAATTTTTTAACTTTATTTTTTCACAAAAAAGTGATTTTTTAACTTTATTTTTTCATTTTTGTTACTTTATTTTTTCACAAAAAAGTGATTTTTTAACTTTATTTTTTCACAAAAAAGTGATTTTTTAACTTTATTTTTTCATTTTTTTAACTTCATTTTTTCATTTTTTTAACTTTATTGTTTCATTTTTTCAATTTTTTTAACTTTATTTTTTCACAAAAAAGTGATTTTTTTACTTTATTTTTTCATATTTTTAACTTTATTTTTTCACAAAAAAGTGATTTTTAAACTTTATTTTTTCACAAAAAAGTGATTTTTTTACTTTATTTTTTCACAAAAAAGTATTTTTTTACTTTATTTTTTCATTTTTTTAACTTTATTTTTTTCATTTTTTAAACTTTATTTTTTCACAAAAAAGTGATTTTTTAACTTTATTTTTTCATTTTTTTAACTTTACTTTTTCACAAAAAAGTGATTTTTTAACTTTATTTTTTCAATTTTTTAACTTTATTTTTTCACAAAAAAGTGATTTTTTAACTTAATTTTTTTACAAAAAAGTGATTTTTTAACTTTATTTTTTCACAAAAAAGTATTTTTTAACTTTATTTTTTCATTTTTTTAACTTTATTTTTTCAATTTTTTAACTTTATTGTTTCATTTTTTTAACTTAATTTAATTTTTAATTTTTTTTTCAAAAAAGTGATTTTTTGGGACTTTTTCGGACTTTTTCAAAAAAGTCCCATTTTTTGGGACTTAAAAACGGTGATCCCGGACATGCTGAATTTGCGCCATTCTGGAAAGGACTCCGAAAGTAATTTTTAACCATTTTCACAAAAAAGATATTATTAATTATATATATATTTTTTTTGGGACTTAAAAACGGTGATCCCGGACATGCCGAATTTGCGCCAGTGGTTATTTCTGTAGTTTAATTGCTGCAGTTTGCTGAAAATTGTCGCCAACGTCTTAGGTTGAACAGTTATGTTGAAAACATTGTATTCAGAGTGCATCAAACATGATTTAGACCTTGTTTTTGGAAAAGTGGTTATTTCAGTAGTTTAATTGCTGCAAGTTTGCTGAAAATTGTCGCCAACGTCTTAGGTTGAACAGTTATGTTGAAAACATTGTATCCAAGGTGCATCAAACATGATTTAGACCTTGTTTTTGGAAAAGTGGTTATTTCTGTAGTTTAATTGCTGCAGTTTGCTGAAAATTGTCCCTATATCGTCTAGTTTGAACAGTTATCTTGAAAACGTATCCAGAGTGTGCATCAAACATGATTTAGACCCTGTTTTTTGAAAAGTGGTTATTTCTGTAGTTTAATTGCTGCAGTTTTGCTGAAAATTGTCGCCAACGTCTTAGGTTGAACAGTTATGTTGAAAACATTGTATCCAGAGTGCATCAAACATGATTTAGACCTTGTTTTTGGAAAAGTGGTTATTGCTGTTAGTAATTGCTGCACTTTGCTGAAAATTGTCGCCAACGTCTAGTTTGAACAGTTATCTTGAAAACGTATCCAGAGTGTGCATCAAACATGATTTAGACCTTGTTTTTTGAAAAGTGGTTATTTCTGTAGTTTAATTGCTGCAGTTTGCTGAAAATTGTCGCCAACGTCTTAGGTTGAACAGTTATGTTGAAAACATTGTATCCAAGGTGCATCAAACATGATTTAGACCTTATTTTTGGAAAAGTGGTTATTTCTGTAGTTTAATTGCTGCAGTTTGCTGAAAATTGTCGCCAACGTCTATAGTTTGAACAGTTATGTTGAAAATATTGTATCCAGAGTGCATCAAACATGATTTAGACCTTGTTTTTTGAAAAGTGGTTATTGCTGTTAGTAATTGCTGCAGTTTGCTGAAAATTGTCGCCAACGTCTAGGTTGAACAGTTATGTTGAAAACGTAAACGTATCCAGAGTGCATTAAACATGATTTAGACCTTGTTTTTTGAAAAGTGGTTATTTCTGTAGTTTAATTGCTGCAGTTTGCTGAAAATTGTCGCCAACGTCTTAGGTTGAACAGTTATGTTGAATACATTTTATCCAAGGTGCATCAAACATGATTTAGACCTTATTTTTGGAAAAGTGGTTAATTTCTGTAGTTTAATTGCTGCACTTTGCTGAAAATTGTCGCCAACGTCTAGGTTGAACAGTTATGTTGTAAACATTGTATCCAGAGTGCATCAAACATGATTTAGACCTTGTTTTTTGAAAAGTGGTTATTTCTGTAGTTTAATTGCTGCAGTTTGCTGAAAATTGTCCCTAATCGTCTAGTTTGAAAAGGTATGTTGAAAACATTGTATCCAGAGTGCATCAAACATGATTTAGACCTTGTTTTTGGAAAAGTGGTTATTGCTGTTAGTAATTGCTGCAGTTTGCTGAAAATTGTCGCCAACGTCTAGGTTGAACAGTTATGTTGAAAACATTGTATCCAGAGTGCATCAAACATGATTTAGACCTTGTTTTTTGAAAAGTGGTTATTTCTGTAGTTTAATTGCTGCAGTTTGCTGAAAATTGTCGCCAACGTCTTAGGTTGAACAGTTATGTTGAAAACGTATCCAGAGTGCATTAAACATGATTTAGACCTTGTTTTTTGAAAAGTGGTTACTTCTGTAGTTTAATTGCTTCAGTTTGCTGAAAATTGTCGCCAACGTCTTAGGTTGAACAGATATGTTGAAAACATTGTATCCAAGGTGCATCAAACATGATTTAGACCTTATTTTTGGAAAAGTGGTTATTTCTGTAGTTTAATTGCTGCAGTTTGCTGAAAATTGTCGCCAACGTCTTAGGTTGAACAGTTATGTTGAAAACATTGTATCCAAGGTGCATCAAACAGGATTTAGACCTTGTTTTTGGAAAAGTGGTTATTTCTGTAGTTTAATTGCTGCACTTTGCTGAAAATTGTCCCTATCGTCTAGTTTGAACAGTTATGTTGAAATCATTTTATCCAGAGTGCATCAAACATGATTTAGTCCTTGTTTTTGGAAGTGGTTATTTCTGTAGTTTAATTGCTGCACTTTGCTGAAAATTGTCGCCAACGTCTAGGTTGAACAGTTATGTTGAAAACATTGTATCCAGAGTGCATCAAACATGATTTAGACCTTGTTTTTTGAAAAGTGGTTATTGTTGTTAGTAATTGCTGCAGTTTGCTGAAAATTGTCGCCAACGTCTAGGTTGAACAGTTATGTTGAAAACATTGTATCCAAGGTGCATCAAACATGATTTATACCTTATTTTTGGAAAAGTGGTTATTTCTGTAGTTTAATTGCTGCAGTTTGCTGAAAATTGTCGCCAACGTCTATAGTTTGAACAGTTATGTTGAAAATATTGTATCCAGAGTGCATCAAACATGATTTAGACCTTGTTTTTTGAAAAGTGGTTATTGCTGTTAGTAATTGCTGCAGTTTGCTGAAAATTGTCGCCAACGTCTAGGTTGAACAGTTATGTTGAAAACATTGTATCCAGAGTGCATCAAACATGATTTAGACCTTGTTTTTTGAAAAGTGGTTATTGCTGTTAGTAATTGCTGCAGTTTGCTGAAAATTGTCGCCAACGTCTAGGTTGAACAGTTATGTTGAAAACATTGTATCCAGAGTGCATCAAACATGATTTAGACCTTGTTTTTTGAAAAGTGGTTATTTCTGTAGTTTAATTGCTGCAGTTTGCTGAAAATTGTCGCCAACGTCTTAGGTTGAACAGTAAATGTTGAAAACGTATCCAGAGTGCATTAAACATGATTTAGACCTTGTTTTTTGAAAAGTGGTTATTTCTGTAGTTTAATTGCTGCAGTTTGCTGAAAATTGTCGCCAACGTCTTAGGTTGAACAGTTATGTTGAAAACATTGTATCCAAGGTGCATCAAACATGATTTAGACCTTATTTTTGGAAAAGTGGTTATTTCGGTAGTTTAATTGCTGCAGTTTGCTGAAAATTGTCGCCAACGTCTTAGGTTGAACAGTTATGTTGAAAACGTTGTATCCAGAGTGCATTAAACATGATTTAGACCTTGTTTTTTGAAAAGTGGTTATTTCTGTAGTTTAATTGCTGCAGTTTGCTGAAAATTGTCGCCAACGTCTTAGGTTGAACAGTTATGTTGAATACATTTTATCCAAGGTGCATCAAACATGATTTAGACCTTGTTTTTTGAAAAGTGGTTATTTCTGTAGTTTAATTGCTGCAGTTTGCTGAAAATTGTCGCCAACGTCTTAGGTTGAACAGTTATGTTGAAAACATTGTATCCAAGGTGCATCAAACATGATTTAGACCTTATTTTTGGAAAAGTGGTTATTTCGGTAGTTTAATTGCTGCAGTTTGCTGAATATTGTCGCCAACGTCTTAGGTTGAACAGTTATGTTGAAAACGTAAACGTATCCAGAGTGCATTAAACATGATTTAGACCTTGTTTTTGAAAAGTGGTTATTTCTGTAGTTTAATTGCTGCAGTTTGCTGAAAATTGTCGCCAACGTCTTATGTTGAACAGTTATGTTGAATACATTTTATCCAAGGTGCATCAAACATGATTTAGACCTTATTTTTGGAAAAGTGGTTAATTTCTGTAGTTTAATTGCTGCACTTTGCTGAAAATTGTCGCCAACGTCTAGGTTGAACAGTTATGTTGTAAACATTGTATCCAGAGTGCATCAAACATGATTTAGACCTTGTTTTTTGAAAAGTGGTTATTTCTGTAGTTTAATTGCTGCAGTTTGCTGAAAATTGTCGCCAACGTCTTAGGTTGAACAGTAAATGTTGAAAACGTATCCAGAGTGCATTAAACATGATTTAGACCTTGTTTTTTGAAAAGTGGTTATTTCTGTAGTTTAATTGCTGCAGTTTGCTGAAAATTGTCGCCAACGTCTTAGGTTGAACAGTTATGTTGAAAACATTGTATCCAAGGTGCATCAAACATGATTTAGACCTTATTTTTGGAAAAGTGGTTATTTCTGTAGTTTAATTGCTGCAGTTTGCTGAAAATTGTCGCCAACGTCTTAGGTTGAACAGTTATGTTGAAAACGTAAACGTATCCAGAGTGCATTAAACATGATTTAGACCTTGTTTTTTGAAAAGTGGTTATTTCTAGTTTAATTGCTGCAGTTTGCTGAAAATTGTCGCCAACGTCTTAGGTTGAACAGTTATGTTGAATACATTTTATCCAAGGTGCATCAAACATGATTTAGACCTTATTTTTGGAAAAGTGGTTATTTCTGTAGTTTAATTGCTGCACTTTGCTGAAAATTGTCGCCAACGTCTAGGTTGAACAGTTATGTTGAAAACATTGTATCCAGAGTGCATCAAACATGATTTAGACCTTGTTTTTTGAAAAGTGGTTATTTCTGTAGTTTAATTGCTGCAGTTTGCTGAAAATTGTCCCTAATCGTCTAGTTTGAAAAGGTATGTTGAAAACATTGTATCCAGAGTGCATCAAACATGATTTAGACCTTGTTTTTGGAAAAGTGGTTATTGCTGTTAGTAATTGCTGCAGTTTGCTGAAAATTGTCGCCAACGTCTAGGTTGAACAGTTATGTTGAAAACATTGTATCCAGAGTGCATCAAACATGATTTAGACCTTGTTTTTTGAAAAGTGGTTATTTCTGTAGTTTAATTGCTGCAGTTTGCTGAAAATTGTCGCCAACGTCTTAGGTTGAACAGTTATGTTGAAAACGTATCCAGAGTGCATTAAACATGATTTAGACCTTGTTTTTTGAAAAGTGGTTACTTCTGTAGTTTAATTGCTTCAGTTTGCTGAAAATTGTCGCCAACGTCTTAGGTTGAACAGATATGTTGAAAACATTGTATCCAAGGTGCATCAAACATGATTTAGACCTTATTTTTGGAAAAGTGGTTATTTCTGTAGTTTAATTGCTGCAGTTTGCTGAAAATTGTCGCCAACGTCTTAGGTTGTACAGTTATGTTGAAAACATTGTATCCAGAGTGCATCAAACATGATTTAGACCTTGTTTTTTGAAAAGTGGTTATTTCTGTAGTTTAATTGCTGCACTTTGCTGAAAATTGTCCCTATCGTCTAGTTTGAACAGTTATGTTGAAATCATTTTATCCAGAGTGCATCAAACATGATTTATAGTCCTTGTTTTTGGAAGTGGTTATTTCTGTAGTTTAATTGCTGCACTTTGCTGAAAATTGTCGCCAAAGGTTGAACAGTTATGTTGAAAACATTGTATCCAGAGTGCATCAAACATGATTTAGACCTTGTTTTTTGAAAAGTGGTTATTTTGTTAGTTTAATTGCTGCAGTTTGCTGAAAATTGTCGCCAACGTCTAGGTTGAACAGTTATGTTGAAAACATTGTATCCAAGGTGCATCAAACATGATTTAGACCTTGTTTTTGAAAAGTGGTTATTTCTGTAGTTTAATTGCTGCAGTTGGCTGAAAATTGTCGCCAACGTCTAAGTTTGAACAGTTATGTTGAAAATATTGTATCCAGAGTGCATCAAACATGATTTAGACCTTGTTTTTTGAAAAGTGGTTATTTCTGTAGTTTAATTGCTGCAGTTTGCTGAAAATTGTCCCTAATCGTCTAGTTTGAAAAGGTATGTTGAAAACATTGTATCCAGAGTGCATCAAACATGATTTAGACCTTGTTTTTTGAAAAGTGGTTATTTCTGTAGTTTAATTGCTGCAGTTTGCTGAAAATTGTCGCCAACGTCTAGGTTGAACAGTTATGTTGAAAACATTGTATCCAGAGTGCATCAAACATGATTTAGACCTTGTTTTTTGAAAAGTGGTTATTTCTGTAGTTTAATTGCTGCAGTTTGCTGAAAATTGTCGCCAACGTCTTAGGTTGAACAGTTATGTTGAAAACGTATCCAGAGTGCATTAAACATGATTTAGACCTTGTTTTTTGAAAAGTGGTTACTTCTGTAGTTTAATTGCTTCAGTTTGCTGAAAATTGTCGCCAACGTCTTAGGTTGAACAGATATGTTGAAAACATTGTATCCAAGGTGCATCAAACATGATTTAGACCTTATTTTTGGAAAAGTGGTTATTTCTGTAGTTTAATTGCTGCAGTTTGCTGAAAATTGTCGCCAACGTCTTAGGTTGTACAGTTATGTTGAAAACGTATCCAGAGTGCATTAAACATGATTTAGACCTTGTTTTTTGAAAAGTGGTTATTTCTGTAGTTTAATTGCTGCACTTTGCTGAAAATTGTCCCTATCGTCTAGTTTGAACAGTTATGTTGAAATCATTTTATCCAGAGTGCATCAAACATGATTTAGTCCTTGTTTTTGGAAGTGGTTATTTCTGTAGTTTAATTGCTGCACTTTGCTGAAAATTGTCGCCAACGTCTAGGTTGAACAGTTATGTTGAAAACATTGTATCCAGAGTGCATCAAACATGATTTAGACCTTGTTTTTGAAAAGTGGTTATTTCTGTTAGTAATTGCTGCAGTTTGCTGAAAATTGTCGCCTCTAGGTTGAACAGTTATGTTGAAAACATTGTATCCAAGGTGCATCAAACATGATTTAGACCTTATTTTTGAAAAGTGGTTATTTCTGTAGTTTAATTGCTGCAGTTTGCTGAAAATTGTCGCCAACGTCTATAGTTTGAACAGTTATGTTGAAAATATTGTATCCAGAGTGCATCAAACATGATTTAGACCTTGTTTTTTGAAAAGTGGTTATTGCTGTTAGTAATTGCTGCAGTTTGCTGAAAATTGTCGCCAACGTCTAGGTTGAACAGTTATGTTGAAAACATTGTATCCAGAGTGCATCAAACATGATTTAGACCTTGTTTTTTGAAAAGTGGTTATTTCTGTTAGTTTAATTGCTGCAGTTTGCTGAAAATTGTCGCCAACGTCTAGGTTGAACAGTTATGTTGAAAACATTGTATCCAGAGTGCATCAAACATGATTTAGACCTTGTTTTTTGAAAAGTGGTTATTTCTGTAGTTTAATTGCTGCAGTTTGCTGAAAATTGTCGCCAACGTCTTAGGTTGAACAGTTATGTTGAAAACATTGTATCCAAGGTGCATCAAACATGATTTATTAGACCTTGTTTTTGGAAAAGTGGTTATTTCTGTAGTTTAATTGCTGCAGTTTGCTGAAAATTGTCGCCAACGTCTTAGGTTGTACAGTTATGTTGAAAACATTGTATCCAGAGTGCATCAAACATGATTTAGACCTTGTTTTTTGAAAAGTGGTTATTTCTGTAGTTTAATTGCTGCAGTTTGCTGAAAATTGTCGCCAACGTCTTAGGTTGAACAGTTATGTTGAAAACATTGTATCCAAGGTGCATCAAACATGATTTAGACCTTGTTTTTGAAAAGTGGTTATTTCTGTAGTTTAATTGCTGCAGTTTGCTGAAAATTGTCGCCAACGTCTTAGGTTGAACAGTTATGTTGAAAACATTGTATCCAAGGTGCATCAAACATGATTTAGACCTTATTTTTTGAAAAGTGGTTATTTCTGTAGTTTAATTGCTGCAGTTTGCTGAAAATTGTCGCCAACGTCTTAGGTTGAACAGTTATGTTGAAAACATTGTATCCAGAGTGCATCAAACATGATTTAGACCTTGTTTTTGAAAAGTGGTTATTTCTGTAGTTTAATTGCTGCAGTTTGCTGAAAATTGTCGCCAACGTCTTAGGTTGAACAGTTATGTTGAAAACATTTTATCCAAGTGCATCAAACATGATTTAGACCTTGTTTTTTGAAAAGTGGTTATTTCTGTAGTTTAATTGCTGCAGTTTGCTGAAAATTGTCGCCAACGTCTTAGGTTGAACAGTAAATGTTGAAAACGTTGTATCCAGAGTGCATTAAACATGATTTAGACCTTGTTTTTTGAAAAGTGGTTATTTCTGTAGTTTAATTGCTGCAGTTTGCTGAAAATTGTCGCCAACGTCTTAGGTTGAACAGTTATGTTGAAAACATTGTATCCAAGGTGCATCAAACATGATTTAGACCTTGTTTTTGAAAAGTGGTTATTTCTGTAGTTTAATTGCTGCAGTTTGCTGAAAATTGTCGCCAACGTCTTAGGTTGAACAGTTATGTTGAAAACATATCCAGAGTGCATCAAACATGATTTAGACCTTGTTTTTTGAAAAGTGGTTATTTCTGTAGTTTAATTGCTGCAGTTTGCTGAAAATTGTCGCCAACGTCTTAGGTTGAACAGTTATGTTGAAAACATTTTATCCAAGGTGCATCAAACATGATTTAGACCTTGTTTTTGGAAAAGTGGTTAATTTCTGTAGTTTAATTGCTGCACTTTGCTGAAAATTGTCGCCAACGTCTAGGTTGAACAGTTATGTTGAAAACATTGTATCCAGAGTGCATCAAACATGATTTAGACCTTGTTTTTTGAAAAGTGGTTATTTCTGTAGTTTAATTGCTGCAGTTTGCTGAAAATTGTCCCTAATCGTCTAGTTTGAAAAGTTATGTTGAAAACATTGTATCCAGAGTGCATCAAACATGATTTAGACCTTGTTTTTTGAAAAGTGGTTATTTCTGTTAGTAATTGCTGCAGTTTGCTGAAAATTGTCGCCACGTCTAGGTTGAACAGTTATGTTGAAAACATTGTATCCAGAGTGCATCAAACATGATTTAGACCTTGTTTTTTGAAAAGTGGTTATTTCTGTAGTTTAATTGCTGCAGTTTGCTGAAAATTGTCGCCAACGTCTAGGTTGAACAGTTATGTTGAAAACATTGTATCCAGAGTGCATCAAACATGATTTAGACCTTGTTTTTTGAAAAGTGGTTACTTCTGTAGTTTAATTGCTTCAGTTTGCTGAAAATTGTCGCCAACGTCTTAGGTTGAACAGATATGTTGAAAACATTGTATCCAAGGTGCATCAAACATGATTTAGACCTTATTTTTGGAAAAGTGGTTATTTCTGTAGTTTAATTGCTGCAGTTTGCTGAAAATTGTCGCCAACGTCTTAGGTTGTACAGTTATGTTGAAAACATTGTATCCAAGGTGCATCAAACAGGATTTAGACCTTGTTTTTGGAAAAGTGGTTATTTCTGTAGTTTAATTGCTGCACTTTGCTGAAAATTGTCCCTATCGTCTAGTTTGAACAGTTATGTTGAAATCATTTTATCCAGAGTGCATCAAACATGATTTATTATAGACCTTGTTTTTGGAAAAGTGGTTATTTCTGTAGTTTAATTGCTGCAGTTTGCTGAAAATTGTCGCCAACGTCTAGGTTGAACAGTTATGTTGAAAACATTGTATCCAGAGTGCATCAAACATGATTTAGACCTTGTTTTTGGAAAAGTGGTTATTTCTGTAGTTTAATTGCTGCAGTTTGCTGAAAATTGTCCCTATCGTCTAGTTTGAAAAGTTATGTTGAAAACATTGTATCCAGAGTGCATCAAACATGATTTAGACCTTGTTTTTGGAAAAGTGGTTATTTCTGTAGTTTAATTGCTGCAGTTTGCTGAAAATTGTCGCCAACGTCTAGTTTGAACAGTTATCTTGAAAACTTATCCAGAGTGTGCATCAAACATGATTTAGACCTTGTTTTTTGAAAAGTGGTTATTTCTGTAGTTTAATTGCTGCACTTTGCTGAAAATTGTCGCCAACGTCTAGGTTGAACAGTTATGTTGAAAACATTGTATCCAGAGTGCATCAAACATGATTTAGACCTTGTTTTTTGAAAAGTGGTTATTTCTGTAGTTTAATTGCTGCAGTTTGCTGAAAATTGTCGCCAACGTCTTAGGTTGAACAGTTATGTTGAAAACATTGTATCCAGAGTGCATCAAACATGATTTAGACCTTGTTTTTGGAAAAGTGGTTATTTCTGTAGTTTAATTGCTGCACTTTGCTGAAAATTGTCGCCAACGTCTAGTTTGAACAGTTATCTTGAAAACTTATCCAGAGTGTGCATCAAACATGATTTAGACCTTGTTTTTTGAAAAGTGGTTATTTCTGTAGTTTAATTGCTGCACTTTGCTGAAAATTGTCGCCAACGTCTAGGTTGAACAGTTATGTTGAAAACATTGTATCCAATGTGCATCAAACATGATTTAGACCTTGATTTTTGAAAAGTGGTTATTTCTGTAGTTTAATTGCTGCAGTTTGCTGAAAATTGTCTGTCTAGTTTGAACAGTTATCTTGAAAACTTATCCAGAGTGTGCATCAAACATGATTTAGACCTTGTTTTTTGAAAAGTGGTTATTTCTGTAGTTTAATTGCTGCACTTTGCTGAAAATTGTCGCCAACGTCTAGGTTGAACAGTTATGTTGAAAACATTGTATCCAATGTGCATCAAACATGATTTAGACCTTGTTTTTTGAAAAGTGGTTATTTCTGTAGTTTAATTGCTGCAGTTTGCTGAAAATTGTCGCCAACGTCTAGTTTGAACAGTTATGTTGAAAATATTGTATCCAGAGTGCATCAAACATGATTTAGACCTTGTTTTTTGAAAAGTGGTTATTGCTGTTAGTAATTGCTGCAGTTTGCTGAAAATTGTCGCCAACGTCTAGGTTGAACAGTTATGTTGAAAACATTGTATCCAGAGTGCATCAAACATGATTTAGACCTTGTTTTTTGAAAAGTGGTTATTTCTGTAGTTTAATTGCTGCAGTTTGCTGAAAATTGTCGCCAACGTCTAGGTTGAACAGTTATGTTGAAAACATTGTATCCAATGTGCATCAAACATGATTTAGACCTTGTTTTTTGAAAAGTGGTTATTTCTGTAGTTTAATTGCTGCAGTTTGCTGAAAATTGTCGCCAACGTCTTAGGTTGAACAGTTATGTTGAAAACATTGTATCCAGAGTGCATTAAACATGATTTAGACCTTGTTTTTTGAAAAGTGGTTATTTCTGTAGTTTAATTGCTGCAGTTTGCTGAAAATTGTCGCCAACGTCTTAGGTTGAACAGTAAATGTTGAAAACATTATCCAGAGTGCATTAAACATGATTTAGACCTTGTTTTTGAAAAGTGGTTATTTCTGTAGTTTAATTGCTGCAGTTTGCTGAAAATTGTCGCCAACGTCTTAGGTTGAACAGTTATGTTGAAAACATTGTATCCAAGGTGCATCAAACATGATTTAGACCTTATTTTTGGAAAAGTGGTTATTTCTGTAGTTTAATTGCTGCACTTTGCTGAAAATTGTCGCCAACGTCTAGGTTGAACAGTTATGTTGAAAACATTGTATCCAGAGTGCATCAAACATGATTTAGACCTTGTTTTTGGAAAAGTGGTTATTTCTGTAGTTTAATTGCTGCAGTTTGCTGAAAATTGTCCCTATCGTCTAGTTTGAAAAGTTATGTTGAAAACATTGTATCCAGAGTGCATCAAACATGATTTAGACCTTGTTTTTTGAAAAGTGGTTATTTCTGTAGTTTAATTGCTGCAGTTTGCTGAAAATTGTCGCCAACGTCTTAGGTTGAACAGTTATGTTGAAAACGTATCCAGAGTGCATTAAACATGATTTAGACCTTGTTTTTTGAAAAGTGGTTATTTCTGTAGTTTAATTGCTGCAGTTTGCTGAAAATTGTCGCCAACGTCTAGGTTGAACAGTTATGTTGAAAACATTTTATCCAAGGTGCATCAAACATGATTTAGACCTTGTTTTTGGAAAAGTGGTTATTTCTGTAGTTTAATTGCTGCAGTTTGCTGAAAATTGTCGCCAACGTCTAGTTTGAACAGTTATGTTGAAAATATTGTATCCAGAGTGCATCAAACATGATTTAGATCTTGTTTTTTGAAAAGTGGTTATTGCTGTTAGTAATTGCTGCAGTTTGCTGAAAATTGTCGCCAACGTCTAGGTTGAACAGTTATGTTGAAAACATTGTATCCAGAGTGCATCAAACATGATTTAGACCTTGTTTTTTGAAAAGTGGTTATTTCTGTTAGTAATTGCTGCAGTTTGCTGAAAATTGTCGCCAACGTCTTAGGTTGAACAGTTATGTTGAAAACATTGTATCCAGAGTGCATCAAACATGATTTAGACCTTGTTTTTTGAAAAGTGGTTATTTCTGTAGTTTAATTGCTGCAGTTTGCTGAAAATTGTCGCCAACGTCTTAGGTTGAACAGTTATGTTGAATACATTTTATCCAAGGTGCATCAAACATGATTTAGACCTTATTTTTGGAAAAGTGGTTAATTTCTGTAGTTTAATTGCTGCACTTTGCTGAAAATTGTCGCCAACGTCTAGGTTGAACAGTTATGTTGTAAACATTGTATCCAGAGTGCATCAAACATGATTTAGACCTTGTTTTTTGAAAAGTGGTTATTTCTGTAGTTTAATTGCTGCAGTTTGCTAAAAATTGTCCCTAATCGTCTAGTTTGAAAAGTTATGTTGAAAACATTGTATCCAGAGTGCATCAAACATGATTTAGACCTTGTTTTTGGAAAAGTGGTTATTTCTGTAGTTTAATTGCTGCAGTTTGCTGAAAATTGTCGCCAACGTCTAGGTTGAACAGTTATGTTGAAAACATTGTATCCAGAGTGCATCAAACATGATTTAGACCTTGTTTTTTGAAAAGTGGTTATTTCTGTAGTTTAATTGCTGCAGTTTGCTGAAAATTGTCGCCAACGTCTTAGGTTGAACAGTTATGTTGAAAACGTATCCAGAGTGCATTAAACATGATTTAGACCTTGTTTTTTGAAAAGTGGTTACTTCTGTAGTTTAATTGCTTCAGTTTGCTGAAAATTGTCGCCAACGTCTTAGGTTGAACAGATATGTTGAAAACATTGTATCCAAGGTGCATCAAACATGATTTAGACCTTATTTTTGGAAAAGTGGTTATTTCTGTAGTTTAATTGCTGCAGTTTGCTGAAAATTGTCGCCAACGTCTTAGGTTGTACAGTTATGTTGAAAACATTGTATCCAAGGTGCATCAAACAGGATTTAGACCTTGTTTTTGGAAAAGTGGTTATTTCTGTAGTTTAATTGCTGCACTTTGCTGAAAATTGTCCCTATCGTCTAGTTTGAACAGTTATGTTGAAATCATTGTATCCAGAGTGCATCAAACATGATTTAGACCTTGTTTTTGGAAAAGTGGTTATTTCTGTAGTTTAATTGCTGCACTTTGCTGAAAATTGTCGCCAACGTCTAGTTTGAACAGTTATCTTGAAAACTTATCCAGAGTGTGCATCAAACATGATTTAGACCTTGTTTTTTGAAAAGTGGTTATTTCTGTAGTTTAATTGCTGCACTTTGCTGAAAATTGTCTCTAGGTTGAACAGTTATGTTGAAAACATTGTATCCAATGTGCATCAAACATGATTTAGACCTTGTTTTTTGAAAAGTGGTTATTTCTGTAGTTTAATTGCTGCAGTTGGCTGAAAATTGTCGCCAACGTCTAGTTTGAACAGTTATCTTGAAAACTTATCCAGAGTGTGCATCAAACATGATTTAGACCTTGTTTTTTGAAAAGTGGTTATTTCTGTAGTTTAATTGCTGCACTTTGCTGAAAATTGTCGCCAACGTCTAGGTTGAACAGTTATGTTGAAAACATTGTATCCAATGTGCATCAAACATGATTTAGACCTTGTTTTTTGAAAAGTGGTTATTTCTGTAGTTTAATTGCTGCAGTTGGCTGAAAATTGTCGCCAACGTCTAGTTTGAACAGTTATGTTGAAAATATTGTATCCAGAGTGCATCAAACATGATTTAGACCTTGTTTTTTGAAAAGTGGTTATTTCTGTAGTTTAATTGCTGCAGTTTGCTGAAAATTGTCGCCAACGTCTAGGTTGAACAGTTATGTTGAAAACATTGTATCCAGAGTGCATCAAACATGATTTAGACCTTGTTTTTTTGAAAAGTGGTTATTTCTGTAGTTTAATTGCTGCAGTTTGCTGAAAATTGTCGCCAACGTCTAGGTTGAACAGTTATGTTGAAAACATTGTATCCAATGTGCATCAAACATGATTTAGACCTTGTTTTTTGAAAAGTGGTTATTTCTGTAGTTTAATTGCTGCAGTTTGCTGAAAATTGTCGCCAACGTCTTAGGTTGAACAGTTATGTTGAAAACATTGTATCCAGAGTGCATTAAACATGATTTAGACCTTGTTTTTTGAAAAGTGGTTATTTCTGTAGTTTAATTGCTGCAGTTTGCTGAAAATTGTCGCCAACGTCTTAGGTTGAACAGTAAATGTTGAAAACGTATCCAGAGTGCATTAAACATGATTTAGACCTTGTTTTTTGAAAAGTGGTTATTTCTGTAGTTTAATTGCTGCAGTTTGCTGAAAATTGTCGCCAACGTCTTAGGTTGAACAGTTATGTTGAAAACATTGTATCCAAGGTGCATCAAACATGATTTAGACCTTATTTTTGGAAAAGTGGTTATTTCTGTAGTTTAATTGCTGCAGTTTGCTGAAAATTGTCGCCAACGTCTAGGTTGAACAGTTATGTTGAAAACATTGTATCCAGAGTGCATCAAACATGATTTAGACCTTGTTTTTGGAAAAGTGGTTATTTCTGTAGTTTAATTGCTGCAGTTTGCTGAAAATTGTCCCTATCGTCTAGTTTGAAAAGTTATGTTGAAAACATTGTATCCAGAGTGCATCAAACATGATTTAGACCTTGTTTTTTGAAAAGTGGTTATTTCTGTAGTTTAATTGCTGCAGTTTGCTGAAAATTGTCGCCAACGTCTTAGGTTGAACAGTTATGTTGAAAACGTAAACGTATCCAGAGTGCATTAAACATGATTTAGACCTTGTTTTTTGAAAAGTGGTTATTTCTGTAGTTTAATTGCTGCAGTTTGCTGAAAATTGTCGCCAACGTCTTAGGTTGAACAGTTATGTTGAATACATTTTATCCAAGGTGCAATCAAACATGATTTAGACCTTATTTTTGGAAAAGTGGTTAATTTCTGTAGTTTATTTGCTGCACTTTGCTGAAAATTGTCGCCAACGTCTATAGTTTGAACAGTTATGTTGAAAATATTGTATCCAGAGTGCATCAAACATGATTTAGACCTTGTTTTTTGAAAAGTGGTTATTGCTGTTAGTAATTGCTGCAGTTTGCTGAAAATTGTCGCCAACGTCTAGGTTGAACAGTTATGTTGAAAACATTGTATCCAGAGTGCATCAAACATGATTTAGACCTTGTTTTTTGAAAAGTGGTTATTGCTGTTAGTAATTGCTGCAGTTTGCTGAAAATTGTCGCCAACGTCTTAGGTTGAACAGTAAATGTTGAAAACATTGTATCCAGAGTGCATTAAACATGATTTAGACCTTGTTTTTTGAAAAGTGGTTATTTCTGTAGTTTAATTGCTGCAGTTTGCTGAAAATTGTCGCCAACGTCTTAGGTTGAACAGTTATGTTGAATACATTTTATCCAAGGTGCATCAAACATGATTTAGACCTTATTTTTGGAAAAGTGGTTAATTTCTGTAGTTTAATTGCTGCACTTTGCTGAAAATTGTCGCCAACGTCTAGGTTGAACAGTTATGTTGAAAACATTGTATCCAGAGTGCATCAAACATGATTTAGACCTTGTTTTTTGAAAAGTGGTTATTTCTGTAGTTTAATTGCTGCAGTTTGCTGAAAATTGTCCCTAATCGTCTAGTTTGAAAAGGTATGTTGAAAACATTGTATCCAGAGTGCATCAAACATGATTTAGACCTTGTTTTTTGAAAAGTGGTTATTTCTGTAGTTTAATTGCTGCAGTTTGCTGAAAATTGTCGCCAACGTCTAGGTTGAACAGTTATGTTGAAAACATTGTATCCAGAGTGCATCAAACATGATTTAGACCTTGTTTTTTGAAAAGTGGTTATTTCTGTAGTTTAATTGCTGCAGTTTGCTGAAAATTGTCGCCAACGTCTTAGGTTGAACAGTTATGTTGAAAACGTTGTATCCAGAGTGCATTAAACATGATTTAGACCTTGTTTTTTGAAAAGTGGTTATTTCTGTAGTTTAATTGCTTCAGTTTGCTGAAAATTGTCGCCAACGTCTTAGGTTGAACAGATATGTTGAAAACATTGTATCCAAGGTGCATCAAACATGATTTAGACCTTATTTTTGGAAAAGTGGTTATTTCTGTAGTTTAATTGCTGCAGTTTGCTGAAAATTGTCGCCAACGTCTTAGGTTGTACAGTTATGTTGAAAACATTGTATCCAAGGTGCATCAAACAGGATTTAGACCTTGTTTTTGGAAAAGTGGTTATTTCTGTAGTTTAATTGCTGCACTTTGCTGAAAATTGTCCCTATCGTCTAGTTTGAACAGTTATGTTGAAATCATTTTATCCAGAGTGCATCAAACATGATTTAGTATAGACCTTGTTTTTGGAAAAGTGGTTATTTCTGTAGTTTAATTGCTGCAGTTTGCTGAAAATTGTCGCCAACGTCTAGTTTGAACAGTTATGTTGAAAACATTGTATCCAGAGTGCATCAAACATGATTTAGACCTTGTTTTTGAAAAGTGGTTATTTCTGTTAGTTTAATTGCTGCAGTTTGCTGAAAATTGTCGCCAACGTCTAGGTTGAACAGTTATGTTGAAAACATTGTATCCAGAGTGCATCAAACATGATTTAGACCTTGTTTTTTGAAAAGTGGTTATTTCTGTAGTTTAATTGCTGCAGTTTGCTGAAAATTGTCGCCAACGTCTAGGTTGAACAGTTATGTTGAAAACATTGTATCCAAGTGCATCAAACATGATTTAGACCTTGTTTTTTGAAAAGTGGTTATTTCTGTAGTTTAATTGCTGCAGTTTGCTGAAAATTGTCGCCAACGTCTTAGGTTGTACAGTTATGTTGAAAACATTGTATCCAGAGTGCATCAAACATGATTTAGACCTTGTTTTTTGAAAAGTGGTTATTTCTGTAGTTTAATTGCTGCAGTTTGCTGAAAATTGTCGCCAACGTCTTAGGTTGAACAGTAAATGTTGAAAACATTGTTCCAGAGTGCATTAAACATGATTTAGACCTTGTTTTTTGAAAAGTGGTTATTTCTGTAGTTTAATTGCTGCAGTTTGCTGAAAATTGTCGCCAACGTCTTAGGTTGAACAGTTATGTTGAAAACATTGTATCCAAGGTGCATCAAACATGATTTAGACCTTATTTTTGGAAAAGTGGTTATTTCTGTAGTTTAATTGCTGCAGTTTGCTGAAAATTGTCGCCAACGTCTAGGTTGAACAGTTATGTTGAAAACATTGTATCCAGAGTGCATCAAACATGATTTAGACCTTGTTTTTGGAAAAGTGGTTATTTCTGTAGTTTAATTGCTGCAGTTTGCTAAAAATTGTCCCTAATCGTCTAGTTTGAAAAGGTATGTTGAAAACATTGTATCCAGAGTGCATCAAACATGATTTAGACCTTGTTTTTTGAAAAGTGGTTATTTCTGTAGTTTAATTGCTGCAGTTTGCTGAAAATTGTCGCCAACGTCTTAGGTTGAACAGTTATGTTGAAAACATTGTATATCCAGAGTGCATCAAACATGATTTAGACCTTGTTTTTTGAAAAGTGGTTATTTCTGTAGTTTAATTGCTGCAGTTTGCTGAAAATTGTCGCCAACGTCTTAGGTTGAACAGTTATGTTGAAAACATTTTATCCAAGGTGCATCAAACATGATTTAGACCTTATTTTTGGAAAAGTGGTTATTTCTGTAGTTTAATTGCTGCACTTTGCTGAAAATTGTCGCCAACGTCTAGTTTGAACAGTTATGTTGAAAATATTGTATCCAGAGTGCATCAAACATGATTTAGACCTTGTTTTTGAAAAGTGGTTATTTCTGTTAGTAATTGCTGCAGTTTGCTGAAAATTGTCGCCAACGTCTAGGTTGAACAGTTATGTTGAAAACATTGTATCCAGAGTGCATCAAACATGATTTAGACCTTGTTTTTTGAAAAGTGGTTATTGCTGTTAGTAATTGCTGCAGTTTGCTGAAAATTGTCGCCAACGTCTAGGTTGAACAGTTATGTTGAAAACATTGTATCCAGAGTGCATCAAACATGATTTAGACCTTGTTTTTTGAAAAGTGGTTATTTCTGTAGTTTAATTGCTGCACTTTGCTGAAAATTGTCGCCAACGTCTAGGTTGAACAGTTATGTTGAAAACATTGTATCCAGAGTGCATCAAACATGATTTAGACCTTGTTTTTTGAAAAGTGGTTATTTCTGTAGTTTAATTGCTGCAGTTTGCTGAAAATTGTCGCCAACGTCTTAGGTTGAACAGTTATGTTGAAAACGTATCCAGAGTGCATCAAACATGATTTAGACCTTGTTTTTTGAAAAGTGGTTATTTCTGTAGTTTAATTGCTGCAGTTTGCTGAAAATTGTCGCCAACGTCTTAGGTTGTACAGTTATGTTGAAAACATTGTATCCAAGGTGCATCAAACAGGATTTAGACCTTGTTTTTGGAAAAGTGGTTATTTCTGTAGTTTAATTGCTGCACTTTGCTGAAAATTGTCGCCAACGTCTAGGTTGAACAGTTATGTTGAAAACATTGTATCCAGAGTGCATCAAACATGATTTAGACCTTGTTTTTTGAAAAGTGGTTATTTCTGTAGTTTAATTGCTGCAGTTTGCTAAAAATTGTCCCTAATCGTCTAGTTTGAAAAGGTATGTTGAAAACATTGTATCCAGAGTGCATCAAACATGATTTAGACCTTGTTTTTGGAAAAGTGGTTATTTCTGTTAGTAATTGCTGCAGTTTGCTGAAAATTGTCGCCAACGTCTAGGTTGAACAGTTATGTTGAAAACATTGTATCCAGAGTGCATCAAACATGATTTAGACCTTGTTTTTTGAAAAGTGGTTATTTCTGTAGTTTAATTGCTGCAGTTTGCTGAAAATTGTCGCCAACGTCTTAGGTTGAACAGTTATGTTGAAAACGTATCCAGAGTGCATCAAACATGATTTAGACCTTGTTTTTTGAAAAGTGGTTATTTCTGTAGTTTAATTGCTGCAGTTTGCTGAAAATTGTCGCCAACGTCTTAGGTTGAACAGTTATGTTGAAAACATTGTATCCAAGGTGCATCAAACATGATTTAGACCTTATTTTTGGAAAAGTGGTTATTTCTGTAGTTTAATTGCTGCACTTTGCTGAAAATTGTCGCCAACGTCTAGGTTGAACAGTTATGTTGTAAACATTGTATCCAGAGTGCATCAAACATGATTTAGACCTTGTTTTTGGAAAAGTGGTTATTTCTGTAGTTTAATTGCTGCAGTTTGCTGAAAATTGTCCCTATCGTCTAGTTTGAAAAGTTATGTTGAAAACATTGTATCCAGAGTGCATCAAACATGATTTAGACCTTGTTTTTTGAAAAGTGGTTATTTCTGTAGTTTAATTGCTGCAGTTTGCTGAAAATTGTCGCCAACGTCTTAGGTTGAACAGTTATGTTGAAAACGTAAACGTATCCAGAGTGCATTAAACATGATTTAGACCTTGTTTTTTGAAAAGTGGTTATTTCTGTAGTTTAATTGCTGCAGTTTGCTGAAAATTGTCGCCAACGTCTTAGGTTGAACAGTTATGTTGAATACATTTTATCCAAGGTGCATCAAACATGATTTAGACCTTGTTTTTGGAAAAGTGGTTATTTCTGTAGTTTAATTGCTGCACTTTGCTGAAAATTGTCGCCAACGTCTATAGTTTGAACAGTTATGTTGAAAATATTGTATCCAGAGTGCATCAAACATGATTTAGACCTTGTTTTTTGAAAAGTGGTTATTGCTGTTAGTAATTGCTGCAGTTTGCTGAAAATTGTCGCCAACGTCTAGGTTGAACAGTTATGTTGAAAACATTGTATCCAGAGTGCATCAAACATGATTTAGACCTTGTTTTTTGAAAAGTGGTTATTGCTGTTAGTAATTGCTGCAGTTTGCTGAAAATTGTCGCCAACGTCTAGGTTGAACAGTTATGTTGAAAACATTGTATCCAAGGTGCATCAAACATGATTTAGACCTTGTTTTTTGAAAAGTGGTTATTTCTGTAGTTTAATTGCTGCACTTTGCTGAAAATTGTCGCCAACGTCTAGGTTGAACAGTTATGTTGTAAACATTGTATCCAGAGTGCATCAAACATGATTTAGACCTTGTTTTTTGAAAAGTGGTTATTTCTGTAGTTTAATTGCTGCAGTTTGCTGAAAATTGTCGCCAACGTCTTAGGTTGAACAGTAAATGTTGAAAACATTGTATCCAGAGTGCATCAAACATGATTTAGACCTTGTTTTTGAAAAGTGGTTATTTCTGTAGTTTAATTGCTGCAGTTTGCTGAAAATTGTCGCCAACGTCTTAGGTTGAACAGTTATGTTGAAAACATTGTATCCAAGGTGCATCAAACATGATTTAGACCTTATTTTTGGAAAAGTGGTTATTTCTGTAGTTTAATTGCTGCAGTTTGCTGAAAATTGTCGCCAACGTCTAGGTTGAACAGTTATGTTGAAAACATTGTATCCAGAGTGCATCAAACATGATTTAGACCTTGTTTTTTGAAAAGTGGTTATTTCTGTAGTTTAATTGCTGCAGTTTGCTGAAAATTGTCGCCAACGTCTTAGGTTGAACAGTTATGTTGAAAACGTATCCAGAGTGCATTAAACATGATTTAGACCTTGTTTTTTGAAAAGTGGTTACTTGCTTCAGTTTGCTGAAAATTGTCGCCAACGTATTAGGTTGAACAGATATGTTGAAAACATTGTAGGTTGAACAGATATGTTGAAAACATTGTATCCAAGGTGCATCAAACATGATTTAGACCTTATTTTTGGAAAAGTGGTTATTTCTGTAGTTTAATTGCTGCAGTTTGCTGAAAATTGTCGCCAACGTCTTAGGTTGTACAGTTATGTTGAAAACATTGTATCCAAGGTGCATCAAACAGGATTTAGACCTTGTTTTTGGAAAAGTGGTTATTTCTGTAGTTTAATTGCTGCACTTTGCTGAAAATTGTCCCTATCGTCTAGTTTGAACAGTTATGTTGAAATCATTTTATCCAGAGTGCATCAAACATGATTTATAGTCCTTGTTTTTGGAAGTGGTTATTTCTGTAGTTTTAATTGCTGCAGTTTGCTGAAAATTGTCGCCAACGTCTAGTTTGAACAGTTATCTTGAAAACTTATCCAGAGTGTGCATCAAACATGATTTAGACCTTGTTTTTTGAAAAGTGGTTATTTCTGTAGTTTAATTGCTGCACTTTGCTGAAAATTGTCGCCAACGTCTAGGTTGAACAGTTATGTTGAAAACATTGTATCCAGAGTGCATCAAACATGATTTAGACCTTGTTTTTTGAAAAGTGGTTATTTCTGTAGTTTAATTGCTGCAGTTTGCTGAAAATTGTCGCCAACGTCTTAGGTTGAACAGTTATGTTGAAAACATTGTATCCAGAGTGCATCAAACATGATTTAGACCTTGTTTTTTGAAAAGTGGTTATTTCTGTAGTTTAATTGCTGCAGTTTGCTGAAAATTGTCGCCAACGTCTAGTTTGAACAGTTATCTTGAAAACTTATCCAGAGTGTGCATCAAACATGATTTAGACCTTGTTTTTTGAAAAGTGGTTATTTCTGTAGTTTAATTGCTGCACTTTGCTGAAAATTGTCGCCAACGTCTAGGTTGAACAGTTATGTTGAAAACATTGTATCCAATGTGCATCAAACATGATTTAGACCTTGTTTTTGAAAAGTGGTTATTTCTGTAGTTTAATTGCTGCAGTTGGCTGAAAATTGTCGCCAACGTCTAGTTTGAACAGTTATGTTGAAAATATTGTATCCAGAGTGCATCAAACATGATTTAGACCTTGTTTTTTGAAAAGTGGTTATTTCTGTTAGTAATTGCTGCAGTTTGCTGAAAATTGTCGCCAACGTCTAGTTTGAACAGTTATCTTGAAAACTTATCCAGAGTGTGCATCAAACATGATTTAGACCTTGTTTTTTGAAAAGTGGTTATTTCTGTAGTTTAATTGCTGCAGTTTGCTGAAAATTGTCGCCAACGTCTAGGTTGAACAGTTATGTTGAAAACATTGTATCCAGAGTGCATCAAACATGATTTAGACCTTGTTTTTTGAAAAGTGGTTATTTCTGTAGTTTAATTGCTGCAGTTTGCTGAAAATTGTCGCCAACGTCTAGTTTGAACAGTTATGTTGAAAATATTGTATCCAGAGTGCATCAAACATGATTTAGATCTTGTTTTTTGAAAAGTGGTTATTGCTGTTAGTAATTGCTGCAGTTTGCTGAAAATTGTCGCCAACGTCTAGGTTGAACAGTTATGTTGAAAACATTGTATCCAGAGTGCATCAAACATGATTTAGACCTTGTTTTTGAAAAGTGGTTATTTCTGTAGTTTAATTGCTGCAGTTTGCTGAAAATTGTCGCCAACGTCTAGGTTGAACAGTTATGTTGAAAACATTGTATCCAGAGTGCATCAAACATGATTTAGACCTTGTTTTTTGAAAAGTGGTTATTTCTGTAGTTTAATTGCTGCAGTTTGCTGAAAATTGTCGCCAACGATTTTGAACAGTAAATGTTGAAAACCCAGAGTGCATTAAACATGATTTAGACCTTGTTTTTGAAAAGTGGTTATTTCTGTAGTTTAATTGCTGCAGTTTGCTGAAAATTGTCACCAACGTCTTAGGTTGTACAGTTATGTTGAAAACATTGTATCCAAGGTGCATCAAACAGGATTTAGACCTTGTTTTTGGAAAAGTGGTTATTTCTGTAGTTTAATTGCTGCAGTTTGCTGAAAATTGTCGCCAACGTCTTAGGTTGTACAGTTATGTTGAAAACATTGTATCCAGAGTGCATCAAACATGATTTAGACCTTGTTTTTTGAAAAGTGGTTATTTCTGTAGTTTAATTGCTGCAGTTTGCTGAAAATTGTCGCCAACGTCTTAGGTTGAACAGTTATGTTGAAAACATTGTATCCAAGGTGCATCAAACATGATTTAGACCTTGTTTTTTGAAAAGTGGTTATTTCTGTAGTTTAATTGCTGCAGTTTGCTGAAAATTGTCGCCAACGTCTTAGGTTGAACAGTTATGTTGAAAACATTGTATCCAAGGTGCATCAAACATGATTTAGACCTTATTTTTGGAAAAGTGGTTATTTCTGTAGTTTAATTGCTGCAGTTTGCTGAAAATTGTCGCCAACGTCTTAGGTTGAACAGTTATGTTGAAAACATTGTATCCAGAGTGCATCAAACATGATTTAGACCTTGTTTTTTGAAAAGTGGTTATTTCTGTAGTTTAATTGCTGCAGTTTGCTGAAAATTGTCGCCAACGTCTTAGGTTGAACAGTTATGTTGAAAACATTTTATCCAAGGTGCATCAAACATGATTTAGACCTTGTTTTTGGAAAAGTGGTTATTTCTGTAGTTTAATTGCTGCACTTTGCTGAAAATTGTCGCCAACGTCTAGGTTGAACAGTTATGTTGAAACATTGTATCCAGAGTGCATCAAACATGATTTAGACCTTGTTTTTTGAAAAGTGGTTATTTCTGTAGTTTAATTGCTGCAGTTTGCTGAAAATTGTCGCCAACGTCTTAGGTTGAACAGTAAATGTTGAAAACGTATCCAGAGTGCATCAAACATGATTTAGACCTTGTTTTTGAAAAGTGGTTATTTCTGTAGTTTAATTGCTGCAGTTTGCTGAAAATTGTCGCCAACGTCTTAGGTTGAACAGTTTGGATGTTGAAAACATTGTATCCAAGGTGCATCAAACATGATTTAGACCTTATTTTTGGAAAAGTGGTTATTTCTGTAGTTTAATTGCTGCAGTTTGCTGAAAATTGTCGCCAACGTCTTAGGTTGTACAGTTATGTTGAAAACATTGTATCCAGAGTGCATCAAACATGATTTAGACCTTGTTTTTTGAAAAGTGGTTATTTCTGTAGTTTAATTGCTGCAGTTTGCTAAAAATTGTCCCTAATCGTCTAGTTTGAAAAGGTATGTTGAAAACATTGTATCCAGAGTGCATCAAACATGATTTAGACCTTGTTTTTTGAAAAGTGGTTATTTCTGTTAGTAATTGCTGCAGTTTGCTGAAAATTGTCGCCAACGTCTAGGTTGAACAGTTATGTTGAAAACATTGTATCCAGAGTGCATCAAACATGATTTAGACCTTGTTTTTTGAAAAGTGGTTATTTCTGTAGTTTAATTGCTGCAGTTTGCTGAAAATTGTCGCCAACGTCTTAGGTTGAACAGTTATGTTGAAAACATTGTATCCAGAGTGCATCAAACATGATTTAGACCTTGTTTTTTGAAAAGTGGTTACTTCTGTAGTTTAATTGCTTCAGTTTGCTGAAAATTGTCGCCAACGTCTTAGGTTGAACAGATATGTTGAAAACATTGTATCCAAGGTGCATCAAACATGATTTAGACCTTATTTTTGGAAAAGTGGTTATTTCTGTAGTTTAATTGCTGCAGTTTGCTGAAAATTGTCGCCAACGTCTTAGGTTGTACAGTTATGTTGAAAACATTGTATCCAAGGTGCATCAAACAGGATTTAGACCTTGTTTTTGGAAAAGTGGTTATTTCTGTAGTTTAATTGCTGCACTTTGCTGAAAATTGTCCCTATCGTCTAGTTTGAACAGTTATGTTGAAATCATTTTATCCAGAGTGCATCAAACATGATTTATAGTCCTTGTTTTTGGAAGTGGTTATTTCTGTAGTTTTAATTGCTGCAGTTTGCTGAAAATTGTCGCCAACGTCTAGTTTGAACAGTTATGTTGAAAATACGTCTAGGTTGAACAGTTATGTTGAAAACATTGTATCCAGAGTGCATCAAACATGATTTAGACCTTGTTTTTGGAAGTGGTTATTTCTGTAGTTTAATTGCTGCAGTTTGCTGAAAATTGTCCCTATCGTCTAGTTTGAAAAGTTATGTTGAAAACATTGTATCCAGAGTGCATCAAACATGATTTAGACCTTGTTTTTGGAAAAGTGGTTATTTCTGTAGTTTAATTGCTGCAGTTTGCTGAAAATTGTCGCCAACGTCTAGTTTGAACAGTTATCTTGAAAACTTATCCAGAGTGTGCATCAAACATGATTTAGACCTTGTTTTTTGAAAAGTGGTTATTTCTGTAGTTTAATTGCTGCACTTTGCTGAAAATTGTCGCCAACGTCTAGGTTGAACAGTTATGTTGAAAACATTGTATCCAGAGTGCATCAAACATGATTTAGACCTTGTTTTTTGAAAAGTGGTTATTTCTGTAGTTTAATTGCTGCAGTTTGCTGAAAATTGTCGCCAACGTCTTAGGTTGAACAGTTATGTTGAAAACGTATCCAGAGTGCATTAAACATGATTTAGACCTTGTTTTTTGAAAAGTGGTTATTTCTGTAGTTTAATTGCTGCAGTTTGCTGAAAATTGTCCCTATCGTCTAGTTTGAAAAGTTATGTTGAAAACATTGTATCCAGAGTGCATCAAACATGATTTAGACCTTGTTTTTGGAAAAGTGGTTATTTCTGTAGTTTAATTGCTGCACTTTGCTGAAAATTGTCGCCAACGTCTAGGTTGAACAGTTATGTTGAAAACATTGTATCCAATGTGCATCAAACATGATTTAGACCTTGTTTTTTGAAAAGTGGTTATTTCTGTAGTTTAATTGCTGCAGTTTGCTGAAAATTGTCGCCAACGTCTAGTTTGAACAGTTATCTTGAAAACTTATCCAGAGTGTGCATCAAACATGATTTAGACCTTGTTTTTTGAAAAGTGGTTATTTCTGTAGTTTAATTGCTGCACTTTGCTGAAAATTGTCGCCAACGTCTAGGTTGAACAGTTATGTTGAAAACATTGTATCCAATGTGCATCAAACATGATTTAGACCTTGTTTTTTGAAAAGTGGTTATTTCTGTAGTTTAATTGCTGCAGTTGGCTGAAAATTGTCGCCAACGTCTAGTTTGAACAGTTATGTTGAAAATATTGTATCCAGAGTGCATCAAACATGATTTAGACCTTGTTTTTTGAAAAGTGGTTATTGCTGTTAGTAATTGCTGCAGTTTGCTGAAAATTGTCGCCAACGTCTAGGTTGAACAGTTATGTTGAAAACATTGTATCCAGAGTGCATCAAACATGATTTAGACCTTGTTTTTTTGAAAAGTGGTTATTTCTGTAGTTTAATTGCTGCAGTTTGCTGAAAATTGTCGCCAACGTCTAGGTTGAACAGTTATGTTGAAAACATTGTATCCAATGTGCATCAAACATGATTTAGACCTTGTTTTTTGAAAAGTGGTTATTTCTGTAGTTTAATTGCTGCAGTTTGCTGAAAATTGTCGCCAACGTCTTAGGTTGAACAGTTATGTTGAAAACGTATCCAGAGTGCATTAAACATGATTTAGACCTTGTTTTTTGAAAAGTGGTTATTTCTGTAGTTTAATTGCTGCAGTTTGCTGAAAATTGTCGCCAACGTCTTAGGTTGAACAGTAAATGTTGAAAACGTATCCAGAGTGCATTAAACATGATTTAGACCTTGTTTTTTGAAAAGTGGTTATTTCTGTAGTTTAATTGCTGCAGTTTGCTGAAAATTGTCGCCAACGTCTTAGGTTGAACAGTTATGTTGAAAACATTGTATCCAAGGTGCATCAAACATGATTTAGACCTTATTTTTGGAAAAGTGGTTATTTCTGTAGTTTAATTGCTGCACTTTGCTGAAAATTGTCGCCAACGTCTTAGGTTGAACAGTTATGTTGAAAACATTGTATCCAAGGTGCATCAAACATGATTTAGACCTTATTTTTGGAAAAGTGGTTATTTCTGTAGTTTAATTGCTGCACTTTGCTGAAAATTGTCGCCAACGTCTTAGGTTGAACAGTTATGTTGAAAACATTGTATCCAAGGTGCATCAAACATGATTTAGACCTTATTTTTGGAAAAGTGGTTATTTCGGTAGTTTAATTGCTGCAGTTTGCTGAAAATTGTCGCCAACGTCTTAGGTTGAACAGTTATGTTGAAAACATTGTATCCAGAGTGCATTAAACATGATTTAGACCTTGTTTTTGAAAAGTGGTTATTTCTGTAGTTTAATTGCTGCAGTTTGCTGAAAATTGTCGCCAACGTCTTAGGTTGAACAGTTATGTTGAATACATTTTATCCAAGGTGCATCAAACATGATTTAGACCTTGTTTTTTGAAAAGTGGTTATTTCTGTAGTTTAATTGCTGCAGTTTGCTGAAAATTGTCGCCAACGTCTTAGGTTGAACAGTTATGTTGAAAACATTGTATCCAAGGTGCATTTAGACCTTGTTTTTTGAAAAGTGGTTATTTCTGTTAGTTTAATTGCAAACATGATTTAGACCTTATTTTTTGAAAAGTGGTTATTTCTGTAGTTTAATTGCTGCAGTTTGCTGAAAATTGTCGCCAACGTCTTAGGTTGAACAGTTATGTTGAAAACGTATCCAGAGTGCATCAAACATGATTTAGACCTTGTTTTTGAAAAGTGGTTATTTCTGTAGTTTAATTGCTGCAGTTTGCTGAAAATTGTCGCCAACGTCTTAGGTTGAACAGTTATGTTGAATACATTTTATCCAAGGTGCATCAAACATGATTTAGACCTTATTTTTGGAAAAGTGGTTAATTTCTGTAGTTTAATTGCTGCACTTTGCTGAAAATTGTCGCCAACGTCTAGGTTGAACAGTTATGTTGTAAACATTGTATCCAGAGTGCATCAAACATGATTTAGACCTTGTTTTTTGAAAAGTGGTTATTTCTGTAGTTTAATTGCTGCAGTTTGCTGAAAATTGTCGCCAACGTCTTAGGTTGAACAGTAAATGTTGAAAACGTATCCAGAGTGCATTAAACATGATTTAGACCTTGTTTTTTGAAAAGTGGTTATTTCTGTAGTTTAATTGCTGCAGTTTGCTGAAAATTGTCGCCAACGTCTTAGGTTGAACAGTTATGTTGAAAACATTGTATCCAAGGTGCATCAAACATGATTTAGACCTTATTTTTGGAAAAGTGGTTATTTCTGTAGTTTAATTGCTGCAGTTTGCTGAAAATTGTCGCCAACGTCTTAGGTTGAACAGTTATGTTGAAAACGTTGTATCCAGAGTGCATTAAACATGATTTAGACCTTGTTTTTTGAAAAGTGGTTATTTCTAGTTTAATTGCTGCAGTTTGCTGAAAATTGTCGCCAACGTCTTAGGTTGAACAGTTATGTTGAATACATTTTATCCAAGGTGCATCAAACATGATTTAGACCTTATTTTTGGAAAAGTGGTTAATTTCTGTAGTTTAATTGCTGCACTTTGCTGAAAATTGTCGCCAACGTCTAGGTTGAACAGTTATGTTGAAAACATTGTATCCAGAGTGCATCAAACATGATTTAGACCTTGTTTTTTGAAAAGTGGTTATTTCTGTAGTTTAATTGCTGCAGTTTGCTGAAAATTGTCCCTAATCGTCTAGTTTGAAAAGGTATGTTGAAAACATTGTATCCAGAGTGCATCAAACATGATTTAGACCTTGTTTTTTGAAAAGTGGTTATTTCTGTTAGTAATTGCTGCAGTTTGCTGAAAATTGTCGCCAACGTCTAGGTTGAACAGTTATGTTGAAAACATTGTATCCAGAGTGCATCAAACATGATTTAGACCTTGTTTTTTGAAAAGTGGTTATTTCTGTAGTTTAATTGCTGCAGTTTGCTGAAAATTGTCGCCAACGTCTTAGGTTGAACAGTTATGTTGAAAACGTATCCAGAGTGCATTAAACATGATTTAGACCTTGTTTTTTGAAAAGTGGTTACTTCTGTAGTTTAATTGCTTCAGTTTGCTGAAAATTGTCGCCAACGTCTTAGGTTGAACAGATATGTTGAAAACATTGTATCCAAGGTGCATCAAACATGATTTAGACCTTATTTTTGGAAAAGTGGTTATTTCTGTAGTTTAATTGCTGCAGTTTGCTGAAAATTGTCGCCAACGTCTTAGGTTGTACAGTTATGTTGAAAACATTGTATCCAGAGTGCATCAAACATGATTTAGACCTTGTTTTTTGAAAAGTGGTTATTTCTGTAGTTTAATTGCTGCAGTTTGCTAAAAATTGTCCCTAATCGTCTAGTTTGAAAAGTTATGTTGAAAACATTGTATCCAGAGTGCATCAAACATGATTTAGACCTTGTTTTTGGAAAAGTGGTTATTTCTGTAGTTTAATTGCTGCAGTTTGCTGAAAATTGTCGCCAACGTCTAGTTTGAACAGTTATGTTGAAAACATTGTATCCAGAGTGCATCAAACATGATTTAGACCTTGTTTTTTGAAAAGTGGTTATTTCTGTAGTTTAATTGCTGCAGTTTGCTGAAAATTGTCGCCAACGTCTAGGTTGAACAGTTATGTTGAAAACATTGTATCCAGAGTGCATCAAACATGATTTAGACCTTGTTTTTGAAAAGTGGTTATTTCTGTAGTTTAATTGCTGCAGTTTGCTGAAAATTGTCGCCAACGTCTTAGGTTGAACAGTTATGTTGAAAACGTATCCAGAGTGCATTAAACATGATTTAGACCTTGTTTTTTGAAAAGTGGTTATTTCTGTAGTTTAATTGCTGCAGTTTGCTGAAAATTGTCGCCAACGTCTAGGTTGAACAGTTATGTTGAAAACATTGTATCCAGAGTGCATCAAACATGATTTAGACCTTGTTTTTTGAAAAGTGGTTATTTCTGTAGTTTAATTGCTGCAGTTTGCTGAAAATTGTCGCCAACGTCTAGGTTGAACAGTTATGTTGAAAACATTGTATCCAAGTGCATCAAACATGATTTAGACCTTGTTTTTGAAAAGTGGTTATTTCTGTAGTTTAATTGCTGCAGTTTGCTGAAAATTGTCGCCAACGTCTTAGGTTGAACAGTTATGTTGAAAACATTGTATCCAGAGTGCATCAAACATGATTTAGACCTTGTTTTTGGAAAAGTGGTTATTTCTGTAGTTTAATTGCTGCAGTTTGCTGAAAATTGTCGCCAACGTCTTAGTTGAACAGTTATGTTGAAAACATTGTATCCAGAGTGCATCAAACATGATTTAGACCTTGTTTTTTGAAAAGTGGTTATTTCTGTAGTTTAATTGCTGCAGTTTGCTGAAAATTGTCGCCAACGTCTTAGGTTGAACAGTTATGTTGAAAACATTGTATCCAGAGTGCATCAAACATGATTTAGACCTTGTTTTTTGAAAAGTGGTTATTTCTGTAGTTTAATTGCTGCAGTTTGCTGAAAATTGTCGCCAACGTCTTAGGTTGAACAGTTATGTTGAAAACATTGTATCCAGAGTGCATCAAACATGATTTAGACCTTGTTTTTGAAAAGTGGTTATTTCTGTAGTTTAATTGCTGCAGTTTGCTGAAAATTGTCGCCAACGTCTTAGGTTGAACAGTTATGTTGAAAACATTATCCAGAGTGCATCAAACATGATTTAGACCTTGTTTTTGAAAAGTGGTTATTTCTGTAGTTTAATTGCTGCAGTTTGCTGAAAATTGTCGCCAACGTCTAGGTTGAACAGTTATGTTGAAAACATTGTATCCAGAGTGCATCAAACATGATTTAGACCTTGTTTTTGAAAAGTGGTTATTTCTGTAGTTTAATTGCTGCAGTTTGCTGAAAATTGTCGCCAACGTCTAGGTTGAACAGTTATGTTGAAAACATTGTATCCAGAGTGCATCAAACATGATTTAGACCTTGTTTTTTGAAAAGTGGTTATTTCTGTAGTTTAATTGCTGCAGTTTGCTGAAAATTGTCGCCAACGTCTTAGGTTGAACAGTTATGTTGAAAACGTATCAGAGTGCATTAAACATGATTTAGACCTTGTTTTTTGAAAAGTGGTTATTTCTGTAGTTTAATTGCTGCAGTTTGCTGAAAATTGTCGCCAACGTCTTAGGTTGAACAGTTATGTTGAAAACATTGTATCCAGAGTGCATCAAACATGATTTAGACCTTGTTTTTGAAAAGTGGTTATTTCTGTAGTTTAATTGCTGCAGTTTGCTGAAAATTGTCGCCAACGTCTTAGGTTGAACAGTTATGTTGAAAACATTGTATCCAGAGTGCATCAAACATGATTTAGACCTTGTTTTTTGAAAAGTGGTTATTTCTGTAGTTTAATTGCTGCAGTTTGCTGAAAATTGTCGCCAACGTCTTAGGTTGAACAGTTATGTTGAAAACATTTTATCCAAGAGTGCATCAAACATGATTTAGACCTTGTTTTTGAAAAGTGGTTATTTCTGTAGTTTAATTGCTGCACTTTGCTGAAAATTGTCGCCAACGTCTTAGGTTGAACAGTTATGTTGAAAACATTGTATCCAAGGTGCATCAAACATGATTTAGACCTTGTTTTTGGAAAAGTGGTTATTTCTGTAGTTTAATTGCTGCAGTTTGCTGAAAATTGTCGCCAACGTCTTAGGTTGTACAGTTATGTTGAAAACATTGTATCCAGAGTGCATCAAACATGATTTAGACCTTGTTTTTTGAAAAGTGGTTATTTCTGTAGTTTAATTGCTGCAGTTTGCTGAAAATTGTCGCCAACGTCTTAGGTTGAACAGTTATGTTGAAAACATTTTATCCAGAGTGCATCAAACATGATTTAGACCTTGTTTTTTGAAAAGTGGTTATTTCTGTAGTTTAATTGCTGCAGTTTGCTGAAAATTGTCGCCAACGTCTAGGTTGAACAGTTATGTTGAAAACATTGTATCCAGAGTGCATCAAACATGATTTAGACCTTGTTTTTTGAAAAGTGGTTACTTCTGTAGTTTAATTGCTTCAGTTTGCTGAAAATTGTCGCCAACGTCTTAGGTTGAACAGATATGTTGAAAACATTGTATCCAGAGTGCATCAAACATGATTTAGACCTTGTTTTTTGAAAAGTGGTTATTTCTGTAGTTTAATTGCTGCAGTTTGCTGAAAATTGTCGCCAACGTCTTAGGTTGAACAGTTATGTTGAAAACATTGTATCCAAGGTGCATCAAACAGGATTTAGACCTTGTTTTTGGAAAAGTGGTTATTTCTGTAGTTTAATTGCTGCAGTTTGCTGAAAATTGTCGCCAACGTCTAGTTTGAACAGTTATGTTGAAAACATTGTATCCAGAGTGCATCAAACATGATTTAGACCTTGTTTTTTGAAAAGTGGTTATTTCTAGTTTAATTGCTGCAGTTTGCTGAAAATTGTCGCCAACGTCTTAAACAGTTATGTTGAAAACATTTTATCCAAGATCAAACATGATTTAGACCTTTTTTGAAAAGTGGTTATTTCTGTAGTTTAATTGCTGCAGTTTGCTGAAAATTGTCGCCAACGTCTAGGTTGAACAGTTATGTTGAAAACATTGTATCCAGAGTGCATCAAACATGATTTAGACCTTGTTTTTTGAAAAGTGGTTATTTCTGTAGTTTAATTGCTGCAGTTTGCTAAAAATTGTCCCTAATCGTCTAGTTTGAAAAGTTATGTTGAAAACATTGTATCCAGAGTGCATCAAACATGATTTAGACCTTGTTTTTGGAAAAGTGGTTATTTCTGTAGTTTAATTGCTGCAGTTTGCTGAAAATTGTCGCCAACGTCTAGGTTGAACAGTTATGTTGAAAACATTGTATCCAGAGTGCATCAAACATGATTTAGACCTTGTTTTTTGAAAAGTGGTTATTTCTGTAGTTTAATTGCTGCAGTTTGCTGAAAATTGTCGCCAACGTCTAGTTTGAACAGTTATGTTGAAAACATTGTATCCAGAGTGCATCAAACATGATTTAGACCTTGTTTTTGGAAAAGTGGTTACTTCTGTAGTTTAATTGCTTCAGTTTGCTGAAAATTGTCGCCAACGTCTTAGGTTGAACAGATATGTTGAAAACATTGTATCCAAGGTGCATCAAACATGATTTAGACCTTATTTTTGGAAAAGTGGTTATTTCTGTAGTTTAATTGCTGCAGTTTGCTGAAAATTGTCGCCAACGTCTTAGGTTGTACAGTTATGTTGAAAACATTGTATCCAAGGTGCATCAAACAGGATTTAGACCTTGTTTTTGGAAAAGTGGTTATTTCTGTAGTTTAATTGCTGCACTTTGCTGAAAATTGTCCCTATCGTCTAGTTTGAACAGTTATGTTGAAATCATTTTATCCAGAGTGCATCAAACATGATTTAGTCCTTGTTTTTGGAAGTGGTTATTTCTGTAGTTTTAATTGCTGCAGTTTGCTGAAAATTGTCGCCAACGTCTAGGTTGAACAGTTATGTTGAAAACATTGTATCCAGAGTGCATCAAACATGATTTAGACCTTGTTTTTGGAAAAGTGGTTATTTCTGTAGTTTAATTGCTGCAGTTTGCTGAAAATTGTCCCTATCGTCTAGTTTGAAAAGTTATGTTGAAAACATTGTATCCAGAGTGCATCAAACATGATTTAGACCTTGTTTTTGGAAAAGTGGTTATTTCTGTAGTTTAATTGCTGCAGTTTGCTGAAAATTGTCGCCAACGTCTAGTTTGAACAGTTATCTTGAAAACTTATCCAGAGTGTGCATCAAACATGATTTAGACCTTGTTTTTTGAAAAGTGGTTATTTCTGTAGTTTAATTGCTGCACTTTGCTGAAAATTGTCGCCAACGTCTAGGTTGAACAGTTATGTTGAAAACATTGTATCCAGAGTGCATCAAACATGATTTAGACCTTGTTTTTTGAAAAGTGGTTATTTCTGTAGTTTAATTGCTGCAGTTTGCTGAAAATTGTCGCCAACGTCTTAGGTTGAACAGTTATGTTGAAAACGTATCCAGAGTGCATTAAACATGATTTAGACCTTGTTTTTTGAAAAGTGGTTATTTCTGTAGTTTAATTGCTGCAGTTTGCTGAAAATTGTCCCTATCGTCTAGTTTGAAAAGTTATGTTGAAAACATTGTATCCAGAGTGCATCAAACATGATTTAGACCTTGTTTTTTGAAAAGTGGTTATTTCTGTAGTTTAATTGCTGCACTTTGCTGAAAATTGTCGCCAACGTCTAGTTTGAACAGTTATCTTGAAAACTTATCCAGAGTGTGCATCAAACATGATTTAGACCTTGTTTTTTGAAAAGTGGTTATTTCTGTAGTTTAATTGCTGCACTTTGCTGAAAATTGTCGCCATCTAGGTTGAACAGTTATGTTGAAAACATTGTATCCAGTGCATCAAACATGATTTAGACCTTGTTTTTTGAAAAGTGGTTATTTCTGTAGTTTAATTGCTGCAGTTTGCTGAAAATTGTCGCCAACGTCTAGTTTGAACAGTTATCTTGAAAACTTATCCAGAGTGTGCATCAAACATGATTTAGACCTTGTTTTTTGAAAAGTGGTTATTTCTGTAGTTTAATTGCTGCACTTTGCTGAAAATTGTCGCCAACGTCTAGGTTGAACAGTTATGTTGAAAACATTGTATCCAATGTGCATCAAACATGATTTAGACCTTGTTTTTTGAAAAGTGGTTATTTCTGTAGTTTAATTGCTGCAGTTTGCTGAAAATTGTCGCCAACGTCTAGTTTGAACAGTTATGTTGAAAACATTGTATCCAGAGTGCATCAAACATGATTTAGACCTTGTTTTTGAAAAGTGGTTATTTCTGTTAAATTGCTGCAGTTTGCTGAAAATTTAGACCTTTGAACAGTTTTTGAAAAGTGGTTAAACATTTTAGACCTTGTTTTTTGAAAAGTGGTTATTTCTGTAGTTTAATTGCTGCAGTTTGCTGAAAATTGTCGCCAACGTCTAGGTTGAACAGTTATGTTGAAAACATTGTATCCAGTATTTAGACCTTGTTTTTTGAAAAGTGGTTATTTCTGTAGTTTAATTGCAATGTGCATCAAACATGATTTAGACCTTGTTTTTTGAAAAGTGGTTATTTCTGTAGTTTAATTGCTGCAGTTTGCTGAAAATTGTCGCCAACGTCTTAGGTTGAACAGTTATGTTGAAAACGTATCCAGAGTGCATCAAACATGATTTAGACCTTGTTTTTTGAAAAGTGGTTATTTCTGTAGTTTAATTGCTGCAGTTTGGAAAATTATTTCTGGTTGAACAGTTGTTGAAAACATTGTATCCAGAGTGCATCAAACATGATTTAGACCTTGTTTTTGAAAAGTGGTTATTTCTGTAGTTTAATTGCTGCAGTTTGCTGAAAATTGTCGTCTTAGGTTGAACAGTTATGTTGAAAACATTGTATCCAAGGTGCATCAAACATGATTTAGACCTTATTTTTGGAAAAGTGGTTATTTCTGTAGTTTAATTGCTGCACTTTGCTGAAAATTGTCGCCAACGTCTTAGGTTGAACAGTTATGTTGAAAACATTGTATCCAAGGTGCATCAAACATGATTTAGACCTTGTTTTTGGAAAAGTGGTTATTTCTGTAGTTTAATTGCTGCACTTTGCTGAAAATTGTCCCTAAGTTTGAACAGTTATGTTGAAAACATTTTATCCAGAGTGCATCAAACATGATTTAGTCCTTGTTTTTTGAAAAGTGGTTATTTCTGTAGTTTAATTGCTTTTGCTGAAAATTGTCAACGTCTAGGTTGAACAGTTATGTTGAAAACATTGTATCCAGAGTGCATCAAACATGATTTAGACCTTGTTTTTGGAAAAGTGGTTATTTCTGTAGTTTAATTGCTGCAGTTTGCTGAAAATTGTCCCTATCGTCTAGTTTGAAAAGTTATGTTGAAAACATTGTATCCAGAGTGCATCAAACATGATTTAGACCTTGTTTTTTGAAAAGTGGTTATTTCTGTAGTTTAATTGCTGCAGTTTGCTGAAAATTGTCGCCAACGTCTAGTTTGAACAGTTATCTTGAAAACTTATCCAGAGTGTGCATCAAACATGATTTAGACCTTGTTTTTTGAAAAGTGGTTATTTCTGTAGTTTAATTGCTGCAGTTTGCTGAAAATTGTCGCCAACGTCTAGGTTGAACAGTTATGTTGAAAACATTGTATCCAGAGTGCATCAAACATGATTTAGACCTTGTTTTTTGAAAAGTGGTTATTTCTGTAGTTTAATTGCTGCAGTTTGCTGAAAATTGTCGCCAACGTCTTAGGTTGAACAGTTATGTTGAAAACATTGTATCCAGAGTGCATCAAACATGATTTAGACCTTGTTTTTTTGAAAAGTGGTTATTTCTGTAGTTTAATTGCTGCAGTTTGCTGAAAATTGTCCCTATCGTCTAGTTTGAACAGTTATGTTGAAAACATTGTATCCAGAGTGCATCAAACATGATTTAGACCTTGTTTTTGGAAAAGTGGTTATTTCTGTAGTTTAATTGCTGCACTTTGCTGAAAATTGTCGCCAACGTCTAGTTTGAACAGTTATCTTGAAAACTTATCCAGAGTGTGCATCAAACATGATTTAGACCTTGTTTTTTGAAAAGTGGTTATTTCTGTAGTTTAATTGCTGCACTTTGCTGAAAATTGTCGCCAACGTCTAAACAGTTATGTTGAAAACATTGTATCCAATGTGCATCAAACATGATTTAGACCTTGTTTTTTGAAAAGTGGTTATTTCTGTAGTTTAATTGCTGCAGTTTGCTGAAAATTGTCGCCAACGTCTAGGTTGAACAGTTATGTTGAAAACATTGTATCCAGAGTGCATCAAACATGATTTAGACCTTGTTTTTTGAAAAGTGGTTATTTCTGTAGTTTAATTGCTGCAGTTTGCTGAAAATTGTCGCCAACGTCTAGGTTGAACAGTTATGTTGAAAACATTGTATCCAGAGTGCATCAAACATGATTTAGACCTTGTTTTTTGAAAAGTGGTTATTTCTGTAGTTTAATTGCTGCAGTTTGCTGAAAATTGTCGCCAACGTCTTAGGTTGAACAGTTATGTTGAAAATTGTATCCAGAGTGCATCAAACATGATTTAGACCTTGTTTTTTGAAAAGTGGTTATTTCTGTAGTTTAATTGCTGCAGTTTGCTGAAAATTGTCGCCAACGTCTTAGGTTGAACAGTAAATGTTGAAAACGTATCCAGAGTGCATTAAACATGATTTAGACCTTGTTTTTTGAAAAGTGGTTATTTCTGTAGTTTAATTGCTGCAGTTTGCTGAAAATTGTCGCCAACGTCTTAGGTTGAACAGTTATGTTGAAAACATTTTAATCCTGCTATTTGATGCAACTCTCTTAGATTGAACAGTTATGTTGAAAACATTGTATAGAGTGCATTAAACATGATTTGGCCCTTGTTTTTTGAAAAGTGGTTATTTCTGTAGTTTTAATTGCTGCAGTTTGCTGAAAATTGTCGCCAACGTCTAGTTTGAACAGTTGTTTTGACTTTGTATCCAGTGTGCATCAAACATGATTTAGTCAAGTTTTTAAATGGTTATTTCTGTAGTTTAATTGCTCAGTTTGGAAAATACAAATAGTTGTTTGAAAACATTGAACTTTTCAAACATGATTTAAAAATTTGTTTTAAAAAGTGGTTATTTCTTTTTAATTGCAAAAATAGTTTGCAAAATTGTCCCTATTTTTTGAACAGAAAACATTGTATCCAGTGTGCCAAACATGATTTAGTCCAAAACAAGGTCTAAATCATGTTTGAAAAAAATTGAAAACATTGTTCCAGAGTGCATCAAATGTTTTCAAATAAAAAGTGGTTATTTCTGTAAATTGCTGCAGTTTGATGAAAACGTTTGAACAGTTGTGTTGAAAATCACTTTTGTGTGAAAAATAAACTTGTTTTGGAAAAACCAGCAATTTTTGTTTGCTGAAAATCAAGTTAAAAAATTTGAAAAGATAAAGTTAAAAATTTATCCAGAGTATCAAACATGAAACAAGGAAACTAATTTCAGTAGTTTAATTGCTCATTTTTGAAAATTGGATCTAGTTTGAACAGTTTGTTTTTATCCAAAATGATTTTTCCACATTTTCTGTTCAAACTTCTGACGTTTGGCAGTTTGCTGAAAATTGTTTTCAGTTTGAACAGTTGAGCAAACAAACTACAAACATGATTTTGGCTTGTTTTCTGGAAAACCACATTTTCCAAAAACTGGTGAAAACATTGTATCCAAATCAAACATGATCTGAAATCTTGTTTCAAACAAAAGTGGTTATTTCATGTTTGATGCACTTTGCTGAAAATACAATGTTTGAAAAGTTATAAAACATTGTATCCACATAATCTCAAACATGATTTAGCCCTTGTTTTCTCAGCAAACTGGTTATTTCAATGTAGTTTAATTGCTGCAGTTTGCTGAAAATTGTCTAAATCATGTTTGTTTGAACATGTGTTGACAATGTTTTCAAATCAACTGTTCAAACTAAATCACAATTTTCAGCAAACTGCAACAATTTGCTGAAATAACCCTTTCAAAAACAAGGTAAATCATGTTTGATGCACACTGGATCACAATGATTTTCAACTAACTATTCAAAAGTGGTTATTTCTGTAATTTTCAGCAAACTGCAGTGTCCCTAACTGAAATTGAACAGTTGTTCCAAAAACAAGGACTATCAATTGTGCATCAAACATGATTTAGTCAGCAAGTTTTCAAAAGTGGTTACTTTTATCAGAACCAACGTATTTAGACCTTTTTTTGCAAACTGGTTATTTCTGTAATTAATTGCTGAAAGTTTGCCAAATTTCCCTAAAACAGTCTAGTTTGAATGTTTTTAGAATAGGGACAATTTCTCAGCAAATTGCTGCAGTTTGAAATAACCACTTTTCTGAACAGTTGGCTGAAAACATGTTTTGTGCATCAAGTTTTTGGAAAAGTGGTTATTTCTGTAGTTTAATTTTCAGCAAACTGCTGAACAATTAAACTACAGAAATAACCACTTTTCCAAAAACAAGGTCTAAATCATGTTTGATGCACACTGGAACAATGTTTTCAACAGCTGTTTTGACTGTTCAAATTGCAGCAATTAAACTACAGAAATAACCACTCTTCCAAAAGTTGTGTTGAAAACATTGTTCCAGATGCGCACATGGATTTTACATTTTTCAAAAAACTGTTCAAACTGGACGATTACTGCAGTTTGCAGCAAACTTGTCCCTAAGGTCTATAACATTGTTTGATGCAAAAATTGTACTGGTCTAAAATGATTTTCAACATTGTTTTTGGAAAAGTGGTTATTTCAAACTAGACTAAATCATGTTTGATGCAGGGATAAACATTTTGTTCAAACAGAAGTCCTTGTTTTGGAAACTGCAGCAATTAAACTACAGAAATAACCACTTTCAAAAACAAGGTCTAAATCATGTTTGATGCACACTGGAAAACATGTTTTCAAAATCAACTGTTTAAACTTGACGTTGGGACAATTTTCAGCAGTTTAATTGTTGCAGTTTGCTGAAAAGAAATAACCACTTTTGAAAAACCTAAAACATTGTTTGATGCATCAAACATGATTTAGTAACAATTTTTTGGAAAAGTGTTATTTCAATTTAATGCACACCGAAATTTGGCAAACTGCAGCTATTAAACTACAGAAATAACCACTTTTCCAAAAACAAGGTCTAAATCATGTTTGATGCACACTGGATACAAATGTTTTCAACATAACTGTTCAAACTAGACGTTAGGGACAATTTTCAGCAAACTGCAGCAATTAAACTCCAGAAATAACCACTTTTCCAAAAACATGTTTGATGCACACTGAACACAATGTTTTCAAACAAACTAGACAGAAATAAAATTGCAGCAATTTTAACCACTTTCCAAAACAAGGTCTAAATCATGTTTGATGCACTCTGATACGTTTTCAACATTTCAAACTAGACGATTAGGGACAATTCAGCAAACTGCAGCAATTAAACTACAGAAATAACCACTTTTCCAAAAAAACAAGGTCTAAATAATGTTTGATGCACTCTGGATACAATGCAAATAACTGCAAAAAACAATTTTTCAAACTAAAACAACAGAAATAACCACTTTTCAAAAAACAAAACAACTAATCTAAATCATGTTTTCAACATAACTGTTCCAAACTAGATGCACAATTTTCGATACAGCAATTATACTTTACAAAAAACATAAAATCTGTTTGATGCACTCATTAACCAACATAACTGTTCAAAGTTGACGTAGGCGACAATTTCAGCAAAGTGCAGCAATTAAACTACAGAAATAACCACTTTTCCAAAATAAGGTCTAAATCATGTTTGATTTCACATAAAATGTTTCAACATAACTGCAAACTCAACCCAAGACCAAAAACAAGGACTAAATCGTGTTTGATGCACTTAAATGTTTCAGCAAACTGCAAAGTGCAGCAATTAAACTACAGAAATAACCACTTTTCCAAAAAACAAGGTCTAAATCATGTTTAATGCACTCTGGATTAATTGCAGCAAACTGCAACAATTAAACTACAGAAATAACCACTTTTCAAAAACATAAATCTGTTCAACAATGTTTTCAACATAACTTTTCAAAGCTATGCATAAATTTTCGGCAAATTAAACCAGAAATAACCACTTTTCCAAAAAAACAAGGACTAAATCATGTTTGATGCACTGGGATACAATGTTTTCCACTGTTCAAACTCCAAAAATAAGGTCTAAATCATGTTTGATGCAGATTTTCATAACAAACCAGATCGTTTTCAATTAAACTAACTGTTTCCAAAAACAAGGGCTAAAATCATGTTTGATGCACTATACAATGTTTTCAACATAACTTTTCAAACTAAACTGCAGCAAACTGCAACAATTAAACTACAGAAATAACCACTTTTCAAAAACAAGACTAAATCTGTTTGAAATGTTTTCAACACAACTTTCAAACTAGACGATAGGGACAATTTTCAGCAACCAACTACAGAATAACCACTTTTCCAAAAATGTATTCAATTGATGCACTAACTGTTCAACCTAAGACGCGACAATTTTCAGCAAATCAAAATACTACAGAATTTTCAAAAACAAGGACTAAATCATGTTTGATGCACACTGCAATTTTTCAAACAACTGTTCAAACTAGACGATAGGGACAATTTTCAGCAAACGGTAACAATTAAACTGCCACAGAAATAACCACTTTTCCAAAACAAGGTCTAAATCATGTTTAATGCACTCTGGATACATGTTTTCAACACAACTATTCAAACTAGACGATAACATAACTGCAGCAATTTCAAAATAACCACTTTCCAAAACAAGGACTAAATCATGTTTGATGCAATGGATTGTTTTCAAAACAACTGCAGCAATTAAACTACAGAAATAACCACTCTTCCAAAACAAGGGCTACCACTCTGGATTTCCAAAATAAGGTCTAAAATTGCAGCAATTAAAACTAAGAAATAACCACTCTTTCCAAAACAAGGGCTACATGTTTGACGACTTTGGATACAATGTTTTCAACATAACTGTTCAACCTAAGACGTCAAGACAATTTTCAGCAAACTGCAACAATTAAACTACAGAAATAACCACTTTTCAAAAAAAACATGTTTGAGCACACTCGTCAATAAATCATGATTAATGCAAACTGCAGCAATTAAAACTACAGAAATAACCACTTTTCCAAAAACAAGGACTAAATCTGTTCAACACTGGATACAATGTTTTCAAAACAACTGTTCAAACTAGACGATTAGGGACAATTTTCAGCAAACTGCAGCAATTAAACTAATAACCACTTTTCCAAAATAAAGGTCTAAATACGTTTGATGCACTTTGATTTCCAAATAACCACTTTCCAAAACAAGGTCTAAATCATGTTTGATGCACACACTGATACAATGTTTTCAAACAACTGTTCAAACTATAACTGTTAAACCACAACCAAAAACAAGGTCTAAATCATGTTTGATGTAATACTGGATATAATGTTTTCAAAACAACTGTTCAAACTAGAATTACAATTTTCAGCAAACTGCAAGAAATAACCACTAAAAACAGCTAAAATCATGTTTGATGCACCACAATGTTTTCAAAAACAAGGATAGGGACAATTTTCAAATGCAGCAATTAAACTACAGAAATAACCACTTTTCCAAAAACAAGGGCTAAAATCATGCACTCTGGATACAATGTTTTCAACACAACTAAACTAGACGATAGTTGCAGCAATTAAACTCAAAAACCACTTTTCCAAAAACAAGGTCTAAATCATGTTTGATGCACTCTGATACAATGATTTAACATAACTGTTCAAACTAGACGTTACGACAATTCAGCAAAGTGCAGCAATTAAAACTACTGAAATTAAAAACTAATGCAGCAATAAACCACTTTTCAAAAGTGCAGCAATTAAACAATAACCACTTTTCCAAAGACAAGTCTAAATCATGTTTGATGCACTCTGGATACAATATTTTCAACATAACTGTTCAAACTATAGACGCTCAGCGACAATTTTCAGCAAACTGCAGCAATTAAACTACAGAAATAACCACTTTTCCAAGGTCTAAATCATGTTTGATGCACTCTGGATGTTTTCAACATAACTGTTCAAACTACAATGTTTTCAACATTTCCAAAAAAACAAGGGCTCAACCTAGGACAATGTTTTCAACAATAACCGTTCAAACTAGACGATAGGACAATTTTCAGCAAACTGCAGCAATTAAACTACAGAAATAACCACTTTTCCAAACAAGGTCTAAATCATGTTTAAAATCATGTTTTCAAAACAACTGTTCAAACTAAGGCATTGGGACATTTTCAGCAAACTGCAGCAATTAAACTACAGAAATAACCACTTTTCCAAAACAAGGTAAATCATGTTTTGCACCTCTGAGATAACTGTTCAAAACTAGACGCTACACAATTTTCAGCAAACTGCAGCAATTAAACTAACAATTAACCACTTTTCCAAAACAAGGTCTAAATCATGTTTGATGCACTGATACAATGTTTTCAACATAAACTAGACGTCATGCACAATTTTCAAAACTAACAATTAACCACAGAAATAACCACTTATCCAAAAACAAGGACTAAATCATGTTTGATGCACAATGTTTTCAACACAACTGCAAACTAGACGATAGGGACAATTAGCAAACTACAGAAATAACCACTCTTCCAAAAAAGGACTAAATCATGGATGCTAAATCATGTTCAAACTAGATGCACAGCAAACTTGCAATTAAACTACAGAAATAACGACTTTTCCAAAAACAAGGGCTAAAATCATGTTTGAACTC
>NW_025745297.1:0-184279 GCF_021184085.1 Oncorhynchus gorbuscha | reverse complement strand
AATACACGTTTAATAGTCTCTTCAATCTGTAAATGCTTGTTGCCATGATTGTTGCAAGTTTCCACTAAATTCACCAATCAGCTGCATCTGATTCAGTAATAACTGTCACAAGGTTGTAATCTCGTGTGGATGCGCTGCGATTGGTGGCTCAGTAGGCTCTAATTACATACCCGACACGTGAATGCACACTCTTTGAAATCTCAACTCAGTGTTGTTGCTCGCACCCCCAAAAAGGGTACCATCTGGGTTAACTTGGTTGAGTTTCTAATAACAGATCACTGAACAATATAAACGCAACATTCAACAATATTACTGACTTACAGTTCAGTTCCTATAAGGAAATCAGTCATTAGGCCCTAATCTATGGATATCACATGACTGGGAATACAGATATCTTTATAAAAAAGGTCAAGGTGAGGATCAGAAAACCAGTCCGTATCTGGTGTGACCACCATTTGCCTCACGCAGCGCAACACATCTCCTTCACATAGAGTTGATCAGGCTGTTGATTGTGACCTGTGGAATGTTGTCCCACTCCTCTTCAGTGGCTGTGTGAAGTTGCTGGATATTGGCGGGAACTTGAACATGCTGTTGTACACGTCGATCCAGAGCATCCCAAACATGCTCAATGGGTGACTAGTCTGGTGAGTATGCAGGCCATACTCACTGGAACATTTTCAGCTTCCAGGAATTGTGTATAGATCTTTGTGACATGGGGCCATGCATTTTCATGCTGAATCATGAGTTGATGGTGGTGGATAAATGACATGACAATGGGCCTCAGGATCTTGTCCCTGGAATCTCTGTGCATTCAAATTGGCATCGAGCAGTTAGAATGCCAGTTGCACGCTCCATCAAAACTTCAGACATCTGTGGCATTGTATTGTGTGACAACACTGCACATTTTAGTGAAGCCTTTTATTGTCCCTCATGCTGTTAAATCAGCTTGATATGCCACACCTGTCAGGTGGATGGATTATCTTGGCAAAGGAGAAATGCTCACTAACAGGAATGTAAACAACTTTGTGAAAAAAAATTGGAGAGAAATACACTTTTTTGTGCGTATGGAAAATGTCTGGGATCTTTATTTTCAACTAATGAAACATTGGACAAACACTTTACATGTTGCATTTATATTTTTGTTCAGTGTAGTTACCTATGAGTAATATCTATAAAATTACATTTAGTAAAAACATTTAGTAAAAAAACAACAGAAATATTACATTTACATAATTCAGACCCTTTACTTAGTACTTTGTTGAAGCACCTTTGGCAGCGATTGAAGCTTTGAGTCTTGAGTATGACGCTACACGCTTGGCACACCAGTATTTGAGAAGTTTGTCCCATTCTTCTCTGCAGATCCTCTCAAGCTCTGTCAGGTTGGATGGGGAGCATCGCTGCACAGTTATTTTCAGGTTTCTCCAGAGATGTTCGATCAGGTTCAAGCCCGGGCTTTGGCTGGGCCACTCAAGGACATTCAGAGACGTGTCCCAAAGCCACTCCTGCATTGTCTTGGCTGTGAACCTTCGCCCCAGTCTGAGGTCCTGAGTGCTCTGGAGCAGATTTTCATCAAGGATCTCTCTATAGTTTGCTTCATTCATCTTTCCCGCAATCCTGACCACTGTCCCAGTCCCTGCCGCTGAAAAACATTTAACTCACCTTTCCCCCGATTGCTCAGTTTTTCCAGCGGCCAGCTCTAGGAAGAGTCTTGGTGGTTCTAAACTTCTTCCATTTAAGAATGATGGAGGCCACTGCGTTCTTGGGGACCTTCAATGCTGTAGATATTTTTTGGTACCCTTCCCCAGATCTGTGCCTCAACGCAATCCTGTCTCGGATCTCTACGGGAACAATTCCCTTGACCTCATGGCTTGGTTTTTGCTCTGACATACACTGTCAACTGTGGGTCTTTATATAGACAGGTGTGTGCCTTTCCAAATCATGTCCAATAAATATAATTTACCACAGGTGGGCGATCAATGGAAACAGAATGCACCTGAGCTCAATTTAGAGTCTCACAGCAATACTTTAAATTTAATTTAATTAATTAAAAAAAATGTAAATGATATAAATTTGCCAACATTTCTAAACCCTGTTTTCATTTTGTCATTATAGGGTAGTGTGTGTAGATTGATGAGGGGAAAAAAATATTCAATCCATTTTAGAAACATGGGATTGTCGTTTTCTTCCCTTTTTAAAATTTTCAAGTAACAATGGAAATCGACAACTCTTCTTCATCCGTTTCTTTCTTGTAAGCATTTTCCCATCCTGGAATATATCACTGCAAAAAGTCAGCTCTCAAAAACAAACAAAAAAAGCAATACAATGAGGGACATATTAATTAAAATAATCAATTATTAAGCGACAACAGATTATGATTTGTTTATTTATTTGGCTCCGCCAACACACATAACGTAAACTCACCCCATTCCGTACAAATGTGCGCAACTGCAACATTCAAACGAGGCTACAAAGAAAACTAATGGGACTGTGTTGACGTCAACATCGGGGGTGTGAATTAGGTTTCTATTCAAGCGTTGATCGACATGGTAATGGCTCTATAGTATTGGAGAAAAGTTGAAAAAAACGGACCCTCCGTTACATCTAGACGTGTCTTGTCGTAACATACAGCAGGCATAAAGCCACTATTTCTGTCTTACAATTTCTCTCCACCAGGTGTAGCACTTCTCTCATCCTTTAAAAACAAGAAATGGACAGTGACAGGGGGATACCTAGTCATTTTTTGTCTTCATTGAGAATTCTGTTCTCCTGTTCATTAACCAACTCAATTATATTACTCTCAGTCTGTTATATCAGGATTTGTAAGATATTGATAGAAATTAAAACAGAGAGAGGCCCAGTCTACCAAAGTTAAATGTTTATTGACGGAACTGCCTGACGTGCACAGTACAAAGACCTTCAATTTATAGTGACACACATACTTCCACACAAACCATCAAATCCTGCCCTCCCCTAAGATAGGGAGAGACCTGAGACTGGGAAGTTCTCAGTGTCCCAGCCAAGGTCGGCCCCGAATCTGGCTCAGACAGACAGTCTGTTATCAAAATACTAGACACATTGTTCCCAAAACATTGATTCTGACTAAGAACTACACTCCAGGATATATTATTATTCCCCTGACTAAAACCACACACAGTATTATAATATAATAATCGAATGATTCTAACACTTACATACATGTAGTATGACAATCTAATGATTCAAATTACACACATGTATTATTACAATCTAATGATTCAAATCAATTTCATACAATCACATGGTTTCAGACTTATGGTTTAAGGAGTGTAATATTTTAATAATTTATTAAAACACATTTCCTTATCAATTGCATCATTCTCAAAGCCGCTGTTTACTTCTAAGATCACTTTAGCACCGCCTTAAAAACCTGATTCAAATTCGACACAAACCTTCAAATAGGTATGTAATGACACATGACATAAACTCTTTATAGTGTTTTATTTACATTTTAGAGCCGATAAGGTGATAAGTTGGACAGATCTAGTGAAAAAAAGCAATTTTCCCACACAACATCTCTCCTTCTCACTATCACGCATTAGTTTCGCTTCCCTCACCTGCTTGAATTATGCAGAAACGGGCAGTGTTTAGGTCATGTAATTGATTCTGTTGGAAAGGGGAGAAATTGTGCTTTACAATGGTATTGACATTACAGTTGATCTAGAAGTACTACGTTTTTGGGGCGCTAAAATAAGGGCAAATGTACAGACCTATACGATGTACGAGTTTATGTGAGTTTCCATTAGTTCCCTAACTGGTCTGGGACTGGACTGTTGCCAAGCACCACATATCCATTTTCTACTTTGTGTAGGTCTCTACACGTTACCGTCCTCTCCTGATGACCATTCATAATTTAACTCAAATGTTATTTGTGGAAATATGTAATTAACGGTTATTAGAGTGATCCATGTATGGTTAAAGGTCCTAGTGCTGTTGAACTCTACTCCAATCAAATGACTTGGTCGTATTATAAATACCTGTGAAAATCATTTTCAGTTCTTTCCTCCCTTTTCATCGAAAGCAGTGGGAATGTTTTACTTGTGTTTGCTTTTAGTAACGTTCAAGATGCTTTGGCGGTGCGTCATCTGCTGCGTTTTTAGTACTTTTTAATTGATACTGTTATTGAGCCATATCGGTAGATTGCACAGTCGCAGCCCTGATTTCTGGTTGCTCTGTGGTATTGGCGGATGCTCTGAGGAATATAGAGTGTACAATTCCTTCTGTCATCATGTGAAGAGAAACCACCTTCAACACCTACTTGAAGGCACCCGACCAGGTGAACAGCCAATCGGAGGAAAACCAAGCACCACCGGAACAAGGAAGTAACTAGCCAGCATTTTGTTTTTGTTCTCTGGATTTAAAAATAGCAATTTAATGAACGGACGATACACGGACCAAAGTTATATTGTCCATTAGGCTATTCGATCATTTTATGGCTAAAGTAATATATAATGACTCTTATGGCTAAAGTAATATATAATGACTCTTATGGCTAAAGTAATATATAATGACTCTTATGGCTAAAGTAATATATAATGACTCTTATGGCTAAAGTAATATATAATGACTCTTATGGCTAAAGTAATATATAATGACTCTTATGGCTAAAGTAATATATAATGACTCTTATGGCTAAAGTAATATATAATGACTCTTATGGCTAAAGTAATATATAATGACTCTCATGGCTAAAGCTGGATTAATGTGAAAATAAAGTAATATATAATGACTCTTATGGCTAAAGTAATATATAATGACTCTTATGGCTAAAGTAATATATAATGACTCTTATAGCTAAAGCTGGGTTAATGTGAAAATAAAGTAATATATAATGACTCTTATAGCTAAAGTAATATATAATGACTCTTATGGCTAAAGTTATATATAATGACTCTTATAGCTAAAGTAATATATAATGACTCTTATGGCTAAAGTAATATATAATGACTCTTATGGCTAAAGTAATATATAATGACTCTTATAGCTAAAGTAATATATAATGACTCTTATGGCTAAAGTAATATATAATGACTCTTATGGCTAAAGTAATATATAATGACTCTTATGGCTAAAGTAATATATAATGACTCTTATGGCTAAAGCTGGGTTAATGTGAAAATAAAGTAATATATAATGACTCTAATGGCTAAAGCTGGGTTAATGTGAAAATAAAGTCATATATAATGACTCTTATGGCTAAAGTAATATATAATGACTTTTATGGCTAAAGCTGGGTTAATGTGAAAATAATCGATGATAAATTGGAACAAAACACTTAAATAGCTCTATTGGTGAAACTAAATACAATTTCAAATAATAATCTGTTTCTTTGATGTGTGGTACACAGGACAACATTCAACCCGATCAGCTTCTAGCCAACTCCAGCATCACTGATCAGCAACTCCATACACCTGACTCGGATGAAGGGCAAAGGGGCGTTGACCAACATGGAGCTGTCACAGTGCAACAAGTTACTCGGTTGGTGGCAATCTACTGAAATTGACCATATTTTTTTTAAGTACTTAGATTTACTAATAGCATAGTCAGTCTTCGCAACCACTTCTCCTGTCACAAACATTATACTTGTCATGAACTAGTAATGTCCAGCCTCAGGATACTACATTCAATGTAAACATGTTTTAATTTAATCTGACAGCACATGCCACTGCTTTTGTGATAAATGCCAGAGCCAAGCATCGTCTCTCACAGGTAAGATGCTTTTCCTGAACAGAGCCAAGCATCGTCTCTCACAGGTAAGATGCTTTTTCTGAACAGAGCCAAGCATCGTCTCTCACATGCCACTGCTTTTGTGATAAATGCCAGAGCCAAGCATCGTCTCTCACATGCCACTGCTTTTGTGATAAATGCCAGAGCCAAGTATCGTCTCTCACAGGAAAGATGCTTTTCCTGAACAGAGCCAAGCATCGTCTCTCACAGGTAAGATGCTTTTTCTGAACAGAGCCAAGCATCGTCTCTCACAGGTAAGATGCTTTTCCTGAACAGAGCCAAGCATCGTCTCTCACAGGTAAGATGCTTTTCCTGAACAGAGCCAAGCATCGTCTCTCACAGGTAAGATGCTTTTCCTGAACAGAGCCAAGCATCGTCTCTCACAGGTAAGATGCTTTTCCTGAACAGAGCCAAGCACCGTCTCTCACAGGTAAGATGCTTTTTCTGAACAGAGCCAAGCATCGTCTCTCACAGGTAAGATGCTTTTCCTGAACAGAGCCAAGCACCGTCTCTCACAGGTAAGATGCTTTTCCTGAACAGAGCCAAGCACCGTCTCTCACAGGTAAGATGCTTTTCCTGAACAGAGCCAAGCACCGTCTCTCACAGGTAAGATGCTTTTTCTGAACAGAGCCAAGCATCGTCTCTCACAGGTAAGATGCTTTTTCTGAACAGGGCCAAGCATCGTCTCTCACAGGTAAGATGCTTTTTCTGAACAGAGCCAAGCATCGTCTCTCACAGGTAAGATGCTTTTCCTGAACAGAGCCAAGCATCGTCTCTCACAGGTAAGATGCTTTTCCTGAACAGAGCCAAGCATCGTCTCTCACAGGTAAGATGCTTTTCCTGAACAGAGCCAAGCATCGTCTCTCACAGGTAAGATGCTTTTCCTGAACAGAGCCAAGCATCGTCTCTCACAGGTAAGATGCTTTTCCTGAACAGAGCCAAGCATCGTCTCTCACAGGTAAGATGCTTTTTCTGAACAGAGCCAAGCATCGTCTCTCACAGGTAAGATGCTTTTCCTGAACAGAGCCAAGCATCGTCTCTCACAGGTAAGATGCTTTTTCTGAACAGAGCCAAGCATCGTCTCTCACAGGTAAGATGCTTTTTCTGAACAGAGCCAAGCATCGTCTCTCACAGGTAAGATGCTTTTCCTGAACAGAGCCAAGCATCGTCTCTCACAGGTAAGATGCTTTTCCTGAACAGAGCCAAGCATCGTCTCTCACAGGTAAGATGCTTTTCCTGAACAGAGCCAAGTATCGTCTCTCACAGGTAAGATGCTTTTCCTGAACAGAGCCAAGCATCGTCTCTCACAGGTAAGATGCTTTTCCTGAACAGAGCCAAGCATTTGGTTTGTTACATTATGCAGAGCATTTTGCAGTGGTTCAGTGATGGTTGAGTCCATCCTCAGTGCTAGGTTGTCCACCTTACTATTGTTGATCCCTTATGTCCTTATGTTAATGAATATGTCATTAGCAAATCTGAATATCATATAACCTCCATGATTGATGACATCCCCACCTCTCTCTCTCTCTCATTTTCAGAAAGGCGTGAATGACATTGTTGCCGGGCTACAGCGGTATCAATCACCACTATTGGACAACCTCAGGAAGCAGATGGAGGCTAAAGAAGCATTCAGGAAGCACATCAGGTCAATTTGAAAAAGACAGTGTTATTAAGAAGCTGTTTAGCTGTTTGGACGCAGAGGAGATTACACATGCTCAAACCATATGCAGGATGAAATGTGGGGGATCAAAGACATTTTCATCAAAGACAAATTATTTTATTATGTACCATTAGTCAAAAGTCTGGATGCATTCATTGTACAGTGGAGTTAAAATGCTAACTATTAACAGAGAGAAAATGATACATGGTGCCATGGTCTCTCTATGTGGAGACACCCTGACACTACATGAACTAGCAGGGTTCAAAGAGGGCTTTGCCTACAGTAAGTGCAGACACTGTGAGTGTTCTTTTGAGGACATGCAGTCACACTTCAATGAGGATGCATATACTAAAAGGACATTGGAGAAGCATGTCAGACAGTGTGATGAAGTAGAGAAGGCACAGACGGACTTGCTTCGCAAACAGCCTGAGAACAACATATGGGATCGATAGAAGGAGCAAGTTAGTTGAATTCCCAGCCGTTGATATCATACAACAACCTCTGCAAGACATTATCCATGTCATTCTGGAGGGCGTAGCCCCATAGGAAATCAAATGTGTTTTGAATCATCTTGTTGTGTCAGGACAGATTGATCAGGACTCAGTGAATTCTGCTATTCTTGGTTTCTCTTATTCCCCTCTAGATGTTAGAGATCGGCCATCCCCAATTTCTGCTAGTACATTAACGTCAAGTGATGGTAAACTAAAGTAGCCATCTGGGCAAATGCTTGTCCTGCTAAGGATATTGCCATTTGTTTTGGAGAGTTTGGAAGTCAATGCATATATACGACTGGCAATTGAGCTAATAGAAATTGTACAGATCGTATTTGCACCTGTTCTATCCATTGTGACTGTGTCTAGGTTGAAGTTGCTCATTGAAAATCATTTGAAGCATTGGACGGAGCTTTTTCCAGACCACAATGTTCCACCTAAACAGCATTATATGATACATTTGCCATCGCAGATAAAGACATTGGGTCCAATGGTTAGACATATATGTATGTATGTGTATGTATGTATGTATGTATGTGGTTCGAGTCTAAACATTGTTTCTTTAAACAATGGGCTTCCAAGCTCAATTTAAATATTTCCAAGTCTTTGTTCAATTAGAACCAAATATATGAAAGCTGCCAAAATGTTGACAGTTCAATGCACCCAATTCTTTCAAATGAAAGGGAGATGGGACCTATATCAGAGGTTAAAGATCTACAATATTTACGTGGAAAATTTAGGGACTTCCTAGGTTTCAATGAAGTAAACCATGCTGTATCACTCAAATGGCTTGTAATCAATACGAATAAATACATAACTCAGGAGTCCATGATCTTTGCCAAAGTACTGAATGGTAATATGCCAGAATTTAGACTGGTCAAAAACATATTTCTTTTTGACTCTAGGTTTTATTGTTTGGAATATCAACCATTTCAAACTATACGCTTTGATAGAAAGGTCATGGCTTATCAAGTTGAGGTCCCACACTTTGCACAGGCCACTGAGTTAGTGGATGTTGAACAGTTGGTTGATTTGACCTCTTATTATATAATTAGCCACAAGAGCCAAACTTATGTACAAGTAAAATACCATCTTGGGGATGTAATAGAATTGTACAACAGTTCAAATGACTCGTAGTGTGTTCCCCAGATATGAAAAGTGTACTGTCTTTGTTCTGTACTGTATTTTGTCTACATGATTGCTGTGCTGTGTGTAAGATAATACTGTGAATTCCATCTGGTCATTATCTGTTCTTAATATGTGAAGAGCCGAAAAGGATAAGAGGATTTCTGACTTTGATAAAGAAGTTTTGTACTTGTCAGTGTTGATCAAACAGCTTAATTTTTAAAGATATTTTTTTACCTTTATTTAACAAGGCAAGTCAGTTAAGAACACATTCTTATTTTCAATGACGGCCTGGGAACAGTGGGTTAACTGCCTGTTCAGGGGCAGAACGACAGATTTGTACCTTGTCAGCTCAGGGGTTTGAACTTGCAACCTTCCGGTTACTAGTCCAACGCTCTAAACACTGGGCTACCCTGCCGCCCCATAATTCTGGTAATTCTAGTTTCGAGCATAAAGTTACTCAGAACCAGTAATACAATCTCAGTAACAAGTCATATTATCTTATGAAGATAATTAAGGACAAAAAGCTTGAAACAAGTGAAATGCTCCAACATAAACTGGCTGATAGGAAGAAATATCTTGTCAGACAAAAAACAAGCATATATTGCCTTGATTTAAGATATTTAATCCTACTTAGATTTCCATTTTTGCAGTGTTGTGGGAATCTGTGATGTAGAAGAAAAATATATGACAAAGACCGACGCCGGAGATGAGAAGCAGGTACAGGGAGTCAATCAGGAAACACAAGACCAAGGCAAGAACGTCAGCACAAGGGTACAAAATGACGAACAACACTTAATGCTGAAGCAGGGAACAGAGCGGGGAACCAGACAGATATAAGGGAGGTAATGACAGGGGATTGAGTCCAGGTCCAATAACCGCTGATGTGCGTGATGGGGAAGGCAGGTGTGCGTAATGATGGTGGTAGGAGTCTGTAATGCTGGGGAGCCTGGTGCTTTCGAGCGCCAGGGAGGGGGAGTCGGGGCAGTACCCCCCCCCCTCTAGGGGCGCCACCCAGCGTCCCACCTGGGTGAGCCTGAAGGGCCGGCAGAGGCACGGGCGCTGGACAACCCGGCAGGGCGTAAACTCCCGACGAAATGGCTGAGGCATAGGAGCGCGGTGATCCGGCTGGGGCCTGATGCGCGTGATGGGGTGAAGGCAGGTGTGTGTAATGATGGTGGCAGGAGTGCGTAATGCTGGGGAGCCAAGCGCCTTTGAGCGCCAGGGAAGGGGAGCGGGAGCAGGCGTGACAGGCATATACTATAGCTAGCAAGGCCTAGCTGGCTACCTAGCTAGTTGTTGTGTTATGCAGCTAGCAAAAATAGTGCTTGTGTTGACACAAGTAGCTAGCTAGCGAATGTTAACATGCTGGGTGTGTCTCCGTAATACCCCTGGGGTCATACCTTGTGGGATTGGTAAGAATCTGTGAAAGATTTAGGGAGTCCCATTGCTTTAGGAATTGGTCAGGTGGTTTAAGCATATCTCAGTTTAGGTCACCTAGCAGGACGAATTCAGACTTAGTGTAAGAGGCCAGGAGAGAGTTTAGGGCAGGTAGGGTACAGGCCAGTGCTGATGGAGGACGATAACTCAGTCAACAAAGGGCTATTTGAAAGATGAATGCTTAAAACTAGCAAATCAAATTGTTTGGGGACAGTCTTGGTGAAGACAACTGTGCATTGAAGGTGATCCCTGGTAAAGATTGCCACTCCCCCACCTTTGGAAGACCTGTCTTGCCGAAAAAGTTTATAACCAGAAAGGTTAACATCAGTATTCAAAACACTCTTTCTTAACCACGTCTCAATAATGATCAACACATCTGGATTGGAGCAGTGAACCCACACTTTCAATTATATACTCTTCTGTAAACTGATCATCTCTGTATACCCGTCGCAAGGCCAATTGGTTGATGCTTTTTTATAAAACCCTCTTAGGCCTCACTTCCCCCTATCTGAGATCTCGTCTTTTCAGTTCGCTGCAGCTTGCGACTGTAACGAGCTGCAACACTCAAACTGGACTGTTTTATCTCAATTTTCTTAATTCAAAGACTCGATCATGGACACTCTTACTGTCAGTCATGGCTGCTTTGCGTGATGTATTGTTGTCTCTATCTTTTTTTCCCTTTGTGCTGTTGTCTGTGCCCATTAATGTTTGCCCCATGTTTTGTGCTGCTACCATGTTGTGCTGCTGCCATGTTGTGTTGCTACCATGTTGGTGTCATGTGCTGCTACCATGCTGTTGTCTTAGGTCTCTCTTTTTTTTATATATATATATAATATCTTTATTATTTTCCAATATTTTTTTTTAAAAGGCAGCAATACAAACATTGTCATTCATTGTACTGTTGATGCCATGAACGTTTGAAGCATACTTGGACCAACGTGAAGCGTGATCTGGGTTCCACATCTTTTATTTTAAATAAGTGAACCACACAACAAAACAATAAAGACTAAACGAAACGTGATGACAATGGAGTGCTAACATGCAACTACACATAAACAATATCCCACAAAACATAGGTGTAAAAAGCTACCTAAATATGATCCCCAATTATAGACAACGATTACCAGCTGCCTCTAATTGGGAATCATACAAAATCACCAACATAGTAAAACAAAACTATAACCCCACATAGAAATAATAAACTAGACTAACCCCCAGCCACGCCCTGACCTACTCTACCATAGAAAATAAGGGCTCTCTATCGTCAGGATGTGACAGTACCCCCTCCCCCCCAAAGGTGTGGACTCCGGCTGCAAAACCTGAAACCAAAAGAGAGGGTTAGGGGGGGGGTGTCTAGTATCGGTGGCCGCTCTGGTGGGGGACGAAGAACTCGCTCAGCTCGCGGATCCGCCAACTTTGGTGGCGGCTCTGGTGCGGGCCGAAGAACCCGCTCATCCCGCGGATCCAGCCATGGACCCTGGACTGGACATCAGTGCAGAGGAAGACTCCTGCCATGGAGCAAGACTGGACGCCGTGTCTGGTCTGGGCATCGGAGCAGAGGAGGGCTCCTGCCATGGAGCTGGACTGGACGCCGTGTTTGGACTGGACATCGGCGCAGAGGAAGGCTCCTGTCTTGGAGCTGGACTGGACGCCGTGCTCGGACTGGGCATCGGCGCAGAGGAAGGCTCCTGCCCTGGAGCTGGAGGTTCTGGACCGTGGACCGTTGCAGATGGTTCCGGACAGTAGACCATCTCAGGAGGTTCCGGACTGTAGACCGTCTCAGGAGGTTCCGGACAGTAGACCATCTCAGGAGGTTCCGGACCGTGGACCGTCGCAGGAGGTACCGGACCATGGACCGTCTCAGGAGGTTCTGGACTGTAGACCATCTCAGGAGGTTCCAGACTGTAGACCGTCTCAGGAGGTTCCGGACAGTAGACCATCTCAGGAGGTTCCGGACTGTAGACCATCTCAGGAGGTTCCGGACAGTAGACCGTCTCAGGAGGTTCCGGACAGTAGACCGTCTCAGGAGGTTCCGGACAGTAGACCATCTCAGGAGGTTCTGGACAGTAGACCGTCTCAGGAGGTTCCGGACAGTAGACCGTCTCAGGAGGTACCGGGCAATGGACCGTCTCAGGAGGTTCCGGACAGTAGACCGTCTCAGGAGGTACCGGACCATGGACCGTCTCAGGAGGTTCCGGACAGTAGACCGTCTCAGGAGGTACCGAACCATGGACCGTCTCAGGAGGTTCCGGACAGTAGACCGTCTCAGGAGGTTCCGGACACCGTCTGGACCGGACTGTCTCAGGAGGTTCCGGACAGGAGGTTCCGGACAGTAGACCGTCTCAGGAGGTTCCGGACAGTAGACCGTCTCAGGAGGTTCCGGACAGTAGACCGTCTCAGGAGGTTCCGGACAGTAGACCGTCTCAGGAGGTTCCGGACAGTAGACCATCTCAGGAGGTTCCGGACAGTAGACCGTCTCAGGAGGTTCCGGACAGTAGACCGTCTCAGGAGGTTCCGGACAGTAGACCGTCTCAGGAGGTTCCGGACAGTAGACCGTCTCAGGAGGTACCGGACCATGGACCGTCTCAGGAGGTTCCGGACAGTAGACCGTCTCAGGAGGTACCGGACCATGGACCGTCTCAGGAGGTTCCGGACAGTAGACCGTCTCAGGAGGTTCCGGACTGTGGACCGTCTCAGGAGGTTCCGGACAGTGGACCGTCTCAGGAGGTTCCGGACAGTGGACCGTCTCAGGAGGTTCCGGACTGTGGACCGTCTCAGGAGGTTCCGGACAGTAGACCGTCTCAGGAGGTTCCGGACAGTAGAGTCTCAGGAGACCGTCTCAGGAGGTTCCGGACTGTCAGGAGGTTCCGGACTGTCTCTCAGGAGGTTCCGGACAGTAGACCGTCTCAGGAGGTTCCGGACAGTAGACCGTCTCAGGAGGTTCCGGACAGTAGACCGTCTCAGGAGGTTCCGGACAGTAGACCGTCTCAGGAGGTTCCGGACCATGGACCGTCTCAGGAGGTTCCGGACAGTAGACCGTCTCAGGAGGTTCCGGACTGTGGACCGTCTCAGGAGGTTCCGGACAGTAGACCGTCTCAGGAGGTTCCGGACAGTGGACCGTCTCAGGAGGTTCCGGACTGTAGACCGTCTCAGGAGGTTCCGGACAGTAGACCGTCTCAGGAGGTTCCGGACAGTAGACCGTCTCAGGAGGTTCCGGACAGTAGACCGTCTCAGGAGGTTCCGGACTGTGGACAGTCTCAGGAGGTTCCGGACTGTGGACCGTCTCAGGAGGTTCCGGACAGTGGACCGTCTCAGGAGGTTCAGGACTTTGAAACGTTGACGGAAGCTCTGGACTGTGAACCGTCGGGCCTTTTGGCTAGAGAGACAGCCTTCCCCTCCTGGTTATTCCCATCAACTGTACCAAACAGTGCGGTCAATGGGTGTTGGGTTATAACTCTATCAAAGGTTGTGTCTGACATTCACTGAACTGTGGTTTATATTCCTGAGAGCTTCTACCCAGTCCTCATCTGAGATTTCTGAACCAAGTTCTTGTTCCCAAGCCCTTTTAATAGTGTCTGTGGATATCTCTATGTGGGCCTGTAGCACGTCATACAGTCTAGAGACCGACCCTTTTGAATGGGGTTTGACAAGGATCAAGCTATCTAATGTAGGACTATTTGGCTTCATGCCATACTGTGGGATATGTGTCCTTACGAAATTCCTGATTTGGAGGTATCTGAAAAAATGTGTTGTTGGCATGTTAAACCTTCCCTGTAATAGTTGAAATGAAGCTAACTGACCATCCATGTATAAATTACCAATTGTTGTGAACCCCTTCTCCCTCCACTGTGAAAACACCATATCATCAGGGTGGAAGGCATGATTCAGGAAAATCGGGCTGTCAATATATACAGTGGGTATGTGTAGAAAATACCTAATCTGTTTCCAGATCCTAAGAGTATGACAAATGACTGGGTTAGAGTCATAAGTGGCTTTTTTCACATATGATGGGCTATTAACAAGTGCAGGGAGTGAGGAACGTTGACAGGAGGCCTGCTCAATCAAAAGCCATGCAGGCATATCCTTCTGTCTCATCGCAGGTAAACTTTCCCTCCAGAAAGACACAATGTTCAGATTAGCAGCCCAATAATACAGTTTGAAGTGAGGAAGGCCAAAGCCCCCCTCTATTTTGTACTTGCATAAATGCTTTTTTGAAATTCTGGCTGCTTTGTTATCCCATAAAAATGGAATTACTATTGAATCCAGTTTCTTAAAATAGCTTTGTGGTATGAAATTGGGTAGACATTGGAAGAGGTAAAGAAACCTGGGTAAGGACAACCGTTTTAATAGCGTTTATACGACCAACCAAGGAGATTTTCCAAAAATCTATATTTTGTTTAAGCTGATATATTTTCATGTCCCAACTCGCTTTCAATAGCTGATCAAGGTCTCTTGTCACTACAATGCCGAGGCTTGTGAACTTGTCCATCACTGTTCTAAACGGGGTAGATTGCAGAAATTGCATATCCACAGACCGTGATATTGGCATCAACTCACTTTTTTGCCAGTTTATCTTGTAGGCAGAGAAGGAGCCAAATGTGTTTATCAAGTTAAGTAAGGGTGGAATAGAAGTTTTAGGCTTAGATAAAAAAAAAAGAACATCGTCTGTATATAGAGAAATTCTGTGCTGCGTGTCTTTTATTTTAACCGGAGCTATATTGGCACATGCATGAATGTGCCAAGACCCCTGTCGGCAGCCCTTGAATAGGCGGAATGACTGTGACATTTCCTGATTGGTTACCACGGACGCCATTGGGTGTGCATAAATAATTCTTAACCAATTAATAAATTGCTTTCCAAACCCGAAATGGGCTGAAGCATGGTGCATTGGGATGCTATGTCAAGTGGTAAAGTAATCTTGAATCACACTTCTAAAATTATAACACAAAAAAAATGAAGTTTACATAATCTCTCCAACATTACTGGCAGTATTGCTCTTCACATCAACGTTGACAATGATTTGTGGATCATCTGCATCACCCAGACAATAGTTGTAAACTGGCCGAGCTACAACCCCATTCTAAATGTTTTTGAGACTGTAGGAAAAAGCTTTATGACCTACATAATGTGTTCCTGTGTTCCACATCTCCTACCTCTCCCCCATACAAAGTTTATCACTATGTTTGTTGATATCCCTATTTCTGTCAATCTCTTCCCCAAGGTACTGAGGTGTCAACTGTCAAAGTGGATTACTGTGAAGAAGGGCCATCCAGAATGAGCTCCTCCACCATGACAACAGAAGTGGAGAGGATAGCGGCCACCAATCCTAGCTGAGGAACGAGAGCTCTGAGGACCTCGTTTAGGATATTTTGTGTTTTCACACTGATGATGGCAGTGAGAAACATGGACTAACATTGCGATGCCGATTTAAACTTTTCTTCAATTGCCTTTGAAATGGTACAATTGAGAATATTTAACTCAATGAAACAAAGCTATTAAGAGTATAGAGTATTTTGAAAAAGGAACATTCATTCCATATAAGTTGTTACTATAATGGTCCCACTTTAAATGAACCACAACTTATAAAGGCTTTATATAGCAGACATAACGTCCTCATTAGAACTAAAGTGCATTGCCAAATGTGACATATATCTCTGTCAATTCTCAAAGAAGCTGTGCTTTATAAAGGGTCATAATTATACATAAAAGTAAAATGTTATTAGTTTGGTTGCTGAACTCATGTCAGGTCAGAACTGAAACGTGAGAAACTCACCTGTTATAATAAAGGCAGCAGGAAACTCACCTGTTATAATAAAGGCAGCAGGAAACTCACCTGTTATAATAAAGGCAGCAGGAAACTCACCTGTTATAATAAAGGCAGCAGGAAACTCACCTGTTATAATAAAGGCAGCAGGAAACTCACCTGTTATAATAAAGGCAGCAGGAAACTCACCTGTTATAATGAAGGCAGCAGGAAACTCACCTGTTATAATAAAGGCAGCAGGAAACTCACCTGTTATAATAAAGGCAGCAGGAAACTCACCTGTTATAATAAAGGCAGCAGGAAACTCACCTGTTATAATAAAGGCAGCAGGAAACTCACCTGTTATAATAAAGGCAGCAGGAAACTCACCTGTTATAATAAAGGCAGCAGGAAACTCACCTGTTATAATAAAGGCAGCAGGAAACTCACCTGTTATAATAAAGGCAGCAGGAAACTCACCTGTTATAATAAAGGCAGCAGGAAACTCACCTGTTATAATAAAGGCAGCAGGAAACTCACCTGTTATAATAAAGGCAGCAGGAAACTGCCTGTTATAATAAAAGCAGGAAACTCACCTGTTATAATAAAGGCAGCAGGAAACTCACCTGTTATAATAAAGGCAGCAGGAAACTCACCTGTTATAATAAAGGCAGCAGGAAACTCACCTGTTATAATAAAGGCAGCAGGAAACTCACCTGTTATAATAAAGGCAGCAGGAAACTCACCTGTTATAATAAAGGCAGCAGGAAACTCACCTGTTATAATAAAGGCAGCAGGAAACTCACCTGTTATAATAAAAGGAAACTCACCTGTTATAATAAAGGCAGCAGGAAACTCACCTGTTATAATAATAAAGGCAGCAGGAAACTCACCTGTTATAATAAAGGCAGCAGGAAACTCACCTGTTATAATAAAGGCAGCAGGAAACTACCTGTTATAATAAAGGCAGCAGGAAACTCACCTGTTATAATAAAGGCAGCAGGAAACTCACCTGTTATAATAAAGGCAGCAGGAAACTCACCTGTTATAATAAAGGCAGCAGAGGAAACTCACCTGTTATAATAAAGGCAGCAGGAAACTCACCTGTTATAATAAAGGCAGCAGGAAACTCACCTGTTATAATAAAGGCAGCAGGAAACTCACCTGTTATAATAAAGGCAGCAGGAAACTCACCTGTTATAATAAAGGCAGCAGGAAACTCACCTGTTATAATAAAGGCAGCAGGAAACTCACCTGTTATAATAAAGGCAGCAGGAAACTCACCTGTTATAATAAAGGCAGCAGGAAACTCACCTGTTATAATAAAGGCAGCAGGAAAGTTATTAAAGGCAGCAGGCCAAACTCGTGAGAAACTCACCTGTTATAATAAAGGCAGCAGGAAACTCACCTGTTATAATAAAGGCAGCAGGAAACTCACCTGTTATAATAAAGGCAGCAGGAAACTCACCTGTTATAATAAAGGCAGCAGGAAAGTTATTAGTGTGGTTGCTGAACTCATGTCAGGCCAGAACTGAAACGTCAGAAACTCACCTGTTATAATAAAGGCAGCAGGAAACTCACCTGTTATAATAAAGGCAGCAGGAAACTCACCTGTTATAATAAAGGCAGCAGGAAACTCACCTGTTATAATCAGGAAACTCACCTGTTATAATAAAGGCAGCAGGAAACTCACCTGTTATAATAAAGGCAGCAGGAAACTCACCTGTTATAATAAAGGCAGCAGGAAAGTTATTAGTGTGGTTGCTGAACTCATGTCAGGCCAGAACTGAAACGTGAGAAACTCACCTGTTATAATTGTCACGAATCCCGTTTCCTGAGTCTGTTTTTGCCTGTGTTCTGTCCTGGAGTGTTTTTTCCGGCGTCCTGGAATGCACCCTGTCTGGTTGCCGGGCAATGTAGCCAGTTGGGAGTTCTGATTACCCGCACCTGTATCCCATCAGCTATCTGCACACCTGGTCCTGATCATCACCTCTCCTCTTCATAAGCCCGGACCTGACATCCATTCCTTGCCGGATCGTTAGCCATGAACAGTATGTTATGCAATAGTATCAGCCTCAAGTTGGATATAATTTGTTTTGTTTTTTTTTACGTATTTGCTTGCCTTAAACTTACCTCCGTTTGTTCTGTCTTCAGTTACTCACCCGGATCATTGACCCCATTCCCGCCTGGTCGTCGGAGGATTCCGCTACCCCATTGGATCCACCTATTTACTCCCATCAACTCACCACCACTGCCCGCTATGCCACCTGGATATATCTACCCATTCACATTCACTTGTAAATAAATACTCACCTTCTTCCTACTCTCCTTGTCCTGGTCTGCTTCTGGGTTCGATTTTGAAAGAACGTGACAATAATAAAGGTGTCACGCCTTGGTCATTGTATTTTGTGTTTTTGTTATATGTTTGGGTAGGCCAGGGTGTGACATGGGTTTATATGTTGTATTGGTATTGGGGTTTGTATTATTTGGGATTGCGGCTGATTAGGGGTGTGGTATAGGTTTGGCTGCCTGAGGCGATTCTCAATTAGAGTCAGGTGCTTATCGTTGTCTCCGATTGGGAACCGTATTTAGGCAGCCTCAGTTTCGCTTTGTATTTTGTGGGTGTTTGTTCCTGTCTCTGTGTTGTAGTCACCAGATAGGCTGTAATTAGTTTCATGTTCCGTTCTGTTGTTTGTATTTCAGTTATTTCATGCACCGCTATTCTGTTCATTTAAGTCATGAGTAACCTACAGGCTGCATTTCGGTCCGACTTTCTTTCTTCAACAGACGAGCGCCGTTACAGAAACACCCACCAAAAACGGACCGAGCAGCGTGTAAACTGGCTACGACAGCGACAGTTTCAGGAGCGAAAGGAGGACGTTATGGACAGCAGAGGCATGGAGTATACGACGTGGGAAGAAATCGACAGGTGGACGGCCGACCCAGAGAGAGTGCAGGCGCCCGCCTGGGATTCGCTTCAGCAGTGCGAAGAGGGCTATAGACGTATGGAGTCTAAAATGAAAACACGGCGACGCAGAGCGCAAAACGAAAGTAACCTCCAAATATTTATTTGGGGAGAGCGCAGAGAGAGAGTGGCTGAGTCAGGAGTCAGACCTGAGCCTACTCTCCCTGTTAATTGTGAGGAGCAGCAATATAAGGACTTCTGGTCTTGGGAGATGATATTAGACGGAAAAGGACCCTGGGCGCAGCCGGGAGAATATCGCCGTTCCAAGGAAGAAATAGAAGCGGAAAAGCGGAGAGGCGCAGGTATGAGGAGGCAGCACGGCGACACGGTTGGAAGCCGGAAAAGAAACCCCAAAAAATTATTGGGGGGGGGGGGCTAGAAGGGAGAATAGTTATGCCAGGTAGGAGACCTGCGCAAACTCCCTGTGCTCACTGTTGGGCTAGAGAGACCGGGCAGGCACCGTGTTATGCTATGGAGCGCACAGTGTTTCCAGTGCGGGTGCAGAGCCAGCTGCGGCACGTACCAGCCCTTCCTATTGGCCGGGCTAGAGTTGGCATCGAGCCAGGTAAGCTTGGGCAGGCTCGGTGCTCAAGAGCTCCAGTGCGCCTGCACGGTCCGGTCTATCCAGAGCCACCTCCACACACCAGGCCTCCAGTGCGCCTCGCCTGTTCAGCGCAGCCGGCGCTTTTCTCCTCTCCTGCGCTGTCGGAGTCTCCCGCCTGTTTAGCGCAGCCAGAGCCTTTCTCCTCTCCTGCGCTGCCGGAGTCTCCAGTCTGCCCAGCGCCGCCAGTGCTCCCTGTCTGCCCAGCGCCGCCAGTCTGCCCAGCACCGCCAGTGCTCCCAGTCTGCCCAGCGCCGCCAGTCTGCCCAGCGCCGCCAGTGCCACCAGTCAGCCCAGCGCTGCCCGACAACCAGTCTCTTCCAGATCTGCCCGACAACCAGTCTCTTCCAGATCTGCCAGCCAGCCAGGATTTACCGGAGCCTACTACCTGGCTGAGCGTCCTCTCAGTACTGGGCTTCCTCTCTGTACTGGGCTTCCTCTCTGTACTGGGCTTCCTCTCAGTACCGGGCTTCCCCTCAGTACCGGGCTTCCCCTCAGTCCCGGGCTGTTTCTGTCCCGAGCTGCCCCTCTGTCCCGAGCTGCCCCTCTGTCCCGAGCTGCCCCTCTGTCCCGAGCTGCCCCTCTGTCCCGGGCTGCCCCTCAGTCCCGAGCTGCCCCTCTGTCCTGAGATGCCCCTCTGTCCTGAGCTGCCCCTCTGTCCTGAGCTGCCCCTCTGTCCTGAGCTGCCCCTCTGTCCCGAGCTGCCCCTCTGTCCCGAGCTGCCCCTCTGTCCCGAGCTGCCCCTCTGTCACGAGCTGCCCCTCTGTCACGAGCTGCTCCTCAGTTATGTGGGGATCTGGGTGAGGACTATTAGGCCATGGTCGGCGGAGAGGGTGGATTATCCCTGGACGCGAAAGGGAGGGACTAGGACATTTATGGAGTGGGGTCCACGTCCCGAGCCAGAACCGCCACCATGGACAGACGCCCACCCGGACCCTCCCTATGCTCTTGAGGTGCGTCCGGGAGTCCGCACCTTAGGGGGGGGGGGTTCTGTCACGCCTTGGTCATTGAATTTTGTGTTTTTGTTATATGTTTGGGTAGGCCAGGGTGTGACATGGGTTTTTATGTTGTATTCGTATTGGGGTTTGTATTATTTGGGATTGCGGCTGATTAGGGGTGTGGTATAGGTTTGGCTGCCTGAGGCGATTCTCAATTAGAGTCAGGTGCTTATCGTTGTCTCCGATTGGGAACCTTATTTAGGCAGCCTCGGTTTCGCTTTCTCTGTGTTGTAGTCACCAGATAGGCTGTAATTAGTTTCACATTCCGTTCTCTTGTTTTTGTATTTCAGTTATTTCATGCACCGCTATTCTGTTAATTTAAGTCATGAGTAACCTACACGCTGCATTTCGGTCCGACTTTCTTCATTCAACAGACGAACGCAGTTACAAAAGGCAGCAGGAAAGTTTATGTGCTAATTTATTTATTACATGTTTACTGAGACCATGTGTTATTGGCTCAGCTTACCCATACGTGACAGTTACATCTCCAAGGACAGAAAACGCTCCTAGCCAGGTATGTTTACTGAGACCATGTGTTATTGGCTCAGCTTACCCATACGTGACAGGTACATCTCCAAGGACAGAAAACACTCCTAGCCAGGTATGTTTACTGAGACCATGTGTTATTGGCTCAGCTTACCCATACGTGACAGTTACATCTCCAAGGACAGAAAACACTCCTAGCCAGGTATGTTTACTGAGACCATGTGTTATTGGCTCAGCTTACCTGACAGGTACATCTCCAAGGACAGAAAACGCTCCTTGCCAGGTATGACTGTTGCACGTCACATAAATCATTACGTTAATCCCAAGAAAAAATACCTTACAAAGAGTTACATATTGTAATGCTTATGGTGACATTACACATGACATTGGTTGTCTTGAGGAAAGCCCCCAAATAGGGCAAGTAATGTCACATATAAGGCCACCATTTATGGGACTTGACCATGAGACACTTGTGTTCAGTCGGGCATGGTCAATGCAACAATGTTGATAACTGTGCTTCTGAATATAAATCCGCAAGCGTTCCATAATTACACTATTCGTTTGTGTTTTTTACAAACAGATTCCAACAGTTCACCCAAGTGTTTTGATGTCAAATCGCAATTGCAACATGGCAAAAAGTGGTAAAAAAAAAATGCCTCGTTTTTTCCCCCTAATATCGTGCAGCCCTACATGGCAGTGTTGAAAGGATCTCAAATGAGTGCAGGAAATGCATACATTTATTCAAATGCAGGAAATGATTATTGGTTGAAGTTGAATTGAACAGTATAAAACGATGTGAAAGGAGAAAGACCCATTGAAATCACTTAGAATATATGTGTTGCCACCCTAGGGTTACGCACTACTCATAAAGCACATTTACAACCTTTATTATTCATAAACAGAAAATAGCATCAAGTACCATCATATACAGTGGGACAAAAAAGTATTTAGTCAGCCAATAATTGTGCATGTTCTCCCACTTAAAAAGATGAGAGAGGCCTGTAATTGTCATCATAGGTACACTTCAACTATGACAGACAAAATGAGGGAAAAAAATCCAGAAAATCACATTGTAGGATTTTTAATGAATTTATTTGCAAATTATGGTGTAAAATAAGTATTTGGTCACCTACAAACAAGCAAGATTTCTGGCTCTCACAGACATGTAACTTCTTCTTTAAGAGGCTCCTCTGTCCTCCACTCGTTACCTGTATTAATGGCACCTGTATTAATGGCACCTGTATTAAATGGTTCCACTCAATGATGTATATAAAAGCCTCTTGTATATAAATCCTCTTGCAGGGGTTCCACTCAATGATGTATATAAATCCTCTTGCAGGGGTTCCACTCAATGATGTATATAAATCCTCTTGCAGGGGTTCCACTCAATGATGTATATAAAGCCTCTTGCAGGGGTTCCACTCAATGATGTATATAAAGCCTCTTGCAGGGGTTCCACTCAATGATGTATACTACCGTTCAAAAGTTTCACACTTGGATTAGCTAACACAACGTGCCATTGAAACACAGGAGTGATGGTTGCTGATAATGGGCCTCTGTACGCCTACGTAGATATTCCATTAAAAATCATCCGTTTCCAGCTACAATAGTCATTTACAACATTAACCATGTCTACACTGTATTTCTTATCAATTTCATGTTATTTTAATGGACAAAAAATGAGATTTTCTTTTTAAAAATAAGGACATTTCTAAGTGACCCCAAACGTTGAATGGTAGTGTATATAAACCGCGGATTGTGCCTACTATGTACTGGACATTGGGAGGCTTTGAATGCACAGGTCGCTCATATTGGTACTCCCCAGTAGGAGCAGTCCTCCATAGGAATGAATGGAATTCTACAGTATTTCAATTAAATGTTTCAAGGACAAAATTACATGTATTTTTGTTGATGTCGTGTGGACAGTAACATTAGTAATCTTTACAAATTATAATTGAAGGAAAATTGTTTTATATATTTTTGTGTTTAGAGCACATAATATAGTTTAAAAGTACACATTAATGTGTCTGTAATATGATACATGTGGCAAAAATAAATGTAGACCTTAATAAATTCATTTCTATACCTTCCAAAATATTTTACAACGGTGGAGGAGTGCCAAGATGGAGGCACTTTGGCTTCAACACAGCGCCCCCATTTTTAGTCATCTAGTGTATATATAAGTCATTGACAACGTTTACATGCACATCAATATCCTGTTATTATTTGGGGTACTCAAGTATTCTGTTTTTTAGTTGATGCATATAAACATCATATTCCGTTTACAATAACCCGAAAAAGCTTGTATCCCGGTTATGAGAAACCCGGATAAGATGCCTGGGATACACTGATCTAAAATGGTATGTCGAACCCAGATGGAATATCTACATAGAGACTGAAAAACAGCTTCTATCTCAAGGCCATCAGACTGTTAAACAACGATCACTAACATTGAGTGCTGCTACCAACATACTGACCACAATACCACTTCATATAATGTTTACATACCCTGCATTACTCATCTCGTATGTATATGCTGTACTCTATACCATCTACTGCATCTTGTTTACATACCCTACATTACTCATCTCGTATGTATATACTGTACTCTATACCATCTACTGCATCTTGCCTACTCATCCGTATGTATTTGGCTCTATCGCTCATCCATACTGCATCTTATTTATATGTACATATTCTTATTCATTCCTTTACACTTGTGTGTATAAGTTAGTTGTTGTGAAATTGTTAAGATTACTTGTTAAATATTACTGCACAGTCGGAACTAGAAGCACACGCATTTGGCTAAGCTCGCATTAACATCTGCTAACCAGGTGTATGTGACAAATACAATAATTTAGCCTACTATAATTAATTTACTACTGGCTACTTTCACCCCTAATTTAGACAAGTTTCTCCTTATAATTTCAGACATTTGGTAGGCCATATTTTAATTTCAGACATTTGGTAGGCCATATTTTAATTTCAGACATTTGGTAGGCCATTTAATAATAATAATATGTGCCATTTAGCAGACGCTTTTATCCAAAGCGACTTACAGTCATGTGTGCATACATTCTACGTATGGGTGGTCGCGGGGATCAAACCCACTACCCTGGCGTTACAAGCGCCATGCTCTACCAACTGAGCTACAGAAGGACATTTGTTTGTCAACTATAGTTAGATACATGCAGCTTCTCTTCTGTCTCTACTTGTTGCTCCAGAAGACTAAATAAAGTAGTGCTCACCAGAATACTGTCTTACATCGATAGAATGAATGCATTGGTAATCTAATGGTAAAGTTGTCTGTTTCGTTTGGGGACCGGGGAGAAAACGCAATAACTCCCAAACAGTGGAATGATTGGTCCAAAATGTCTAAATATTATCAGCTTGACCAGTTTTAAGGAAATCAAATGCTGAGAAAGTGGAAAATGGCTAAACACATATGGGTGCATATTTTGTGGTTGAAATACTGTCTGCTTGCATAACAGTGTCACGCTGCATGTGAGCGGTTATAGGTTTAGTGCCAGTGTCAATATTTCAGTTACTATTCCATTTAACCAATTTAACTGAGGAATAATTCTGATTATTCATAGATAATCATGAGGGGGATATCAACGGTGCATGCAAACGGCTTATCCCGAATGCGACCTTAAGCGGGATATGAGCTACTACTACTAATACTGTGCACATGTAAACGTAGTCACCTGCAGTATATAGTGGTTGGTTGGTTGGTTACCAACAAAACGGAAGTGTGGGCAACTATGCTTGTTTGTTGTATATTTATTCAACCCATTTTGTGTATTTCTTCCCTTATATTTCCAAGTACATCTCTGCAACACAAACTCCAACACAGTGTTTTCATTGTTTGTCAATGCAGATACGTTTGATTATATGTAAATTATTTATACTAATGTATATTTTGTTATTAAACTGTTGTAAATATGTTTCTTGTTGAATAACTATTTTTACGAGTCCACATGAGGGCGCACGGGGTTAAGCAATTAAAAATTGACCAGCAAAATTAATTTCTTTCAACTATCCAGTAAACACTTCGGAGATGAGGTTGGTGTGGGGTTTTTGTTGAATACAATTTTACGGATATATCTTGTAATTGAACAAAATAGTAAGGTGGCCAACAACTGGGAACAGTATGCCGATTATTAGGCACCAAGGCTGCTGTTTAAAACCTTTATTTTGAAAACTGAGTGTGGGGGTACAGGAAGTATCTCTTCTTCGCCCCTTTCCTATTGTTTGTAGCTTAGCCAGCTAGCAAGCTATTCTCCCGATGGACGAACTCTTCACACATCGGTATTTCCAAATCCTTAGTACCACCCAAATATTATGATATATTTTCAAGTATCAATAAACGATTAACTGTAACTACAGACTAGCCCTGAAAAATGAGCAGAATACCCGGACCCATGTGGAATTCCAAGGCTTTACACGAGCAGTTAGCGTCCATCATGGGGGCGTTGACCAATGCAGCGGTGGCGGACATATGTGAAGTCGTGGATGAAGGTTATGCGATTTTGCAATTAGAAATATCAAGGAGCTACAAGGAAAACGAGGACCTCAAGAAGAAACTGCATTTGATTGAGTCTATAATTGCGCGAGGAATCGATGGAAAAGCTGGAACTCATGCTGTTGTTACTGAACCCGTCCCATTAGGTGAAGGTCTTCCTCCAAAACTGTCGCAGCAGGAGGACACATGTCAGAAAAGTAATGGCATAACAATAACGTCTGGAGATTGCTACTTTGTAGAAGAAGAAGAAGAAGAGGAGGTAAGTTTACATATTCAAGTCTTTAAGTCTTTCAGAAGCTATCTATATCCCCAGTGTGTATTGTTTATCCACTAAATTCTCATTGAACAATAATACAGAATTGTACATTATGTTAATGTTTGTTTGCGTTCAAATGATGATTTGTTGCAGTTACCCGATGTGGTACTTATCAAAGATGAGGACTCCGAGGACAGTGACACACATGAGGAAGGTAAATAGAGTGCAGATCTGTGGTGTTGTTCTAGAATGACGAAGAAGGTATGTTGATCAGTTAATCTCTGGAAGACAGACACACTTAAAAGTATCTGATGCAATTACGCAAGAGTTTAGTTTTGGTTTTCCCAGATTCGTTAGTTATAGCAAAGACAGTACAGTATGAAGATGCTGTAAAACTAAAATTAATAGCACTGGCATTTATTTGTTTAAATGGATAATCCACTTCAAACCACTCGTTCATATTAGGTAACAGTGTTAATTAAATAACACTAATATGTGAACATGTTTTTTTGTGAACAAATGTTTCATTTTGTTGTGATAACAAGATTGGTAGAAATGTGAACATATTTTGTGAAATCTGTAGCAGCTCAAGTCTACTACAAACACACAATGCAATGTTCTCTCTCTCCCAGGCTAGGTATTTAGCTAGAAAACATAGCTACACACAATAATACCAAAGTCAATTTCAGCATGTGAAGTAGCTAGCTAGCTGTAAAGTCACCTAAACAGACTGCACTATCTATTTAGGACTCCATCACACAGAGTTCAACTTGCAGTTAGTCTTTGCAACTGAGCTATAACGGCATATCTGCCCAAAGTGAGAGCAGCGTTGCTTTCCCGCCCTGTCTATTCATTTATTTTTATTTAACCTTTTTTTAAACTAGGCAAGTCAGTTAATAACAAATTCTTATTTACAATGACGGCCTACCAATAGACAAAAGGCCTCTTGCTGGGATTAAAAATAAAAAAAATAAAAAAATATAGGACAAAACACACATCACGACAAGAGAGACAACACAACACTACATAAAGAGAGACCTAAGCCGACAACATAGCATGGCAGCAATACAACACGACAACAACATGGTAGTAACACAACATGGACTTGACAGTTCATGCAGCTTTAGTATTTTGATCATAGAGTTCTGTTCATAGAATTCCAAACGCATCTACACCGACATTTAAAGGTGTCCACAGTGTGTCTGGATTCCCTATTCCCATGCCATATTAAAATGCCACTATGCATTCTACAAACGGTGGAACAGGCAAAATATGATAACGCAACAAATGATAGCTAACTAGTCAGCTGACCTATGTAGCGAGCAAGCAACGCCAAAGGAATTGCAAACGGGTTAGCATGACTCTAACCCCAAATATATATATATATATTACAACATTGTAATTAAAAGGTGCCCCTCTGTCCCAAAACACATCTTCTGGAGACTTGTGGGAGGAGTGCTGTTGACGTCTCCCACTGTATGCGCTTTCGGTAGCCTGATTGCATCTAGACTGAGGTGAAATCCGCACACAATGCATCCCTGACCACCTTCTGAAGAGGTCAGACAGAGGTCAGACAGAGGTCAGACAGATCTGAACATATACAGACCACCAAGCGACTTTTGTGAGGGTAGACCCGTCTTTTCAATGCGATCTTCGTATCCTTAGGGCAAAAGTCGGATGTAAGTATCAAGTGCACACAACTTCCTGATTTCCACAAGCAGACCACTTAGAAGTTAAATCATGGGGAAAATTTGTATTTGGGCTTTTTTATAGGCTTTCATCAAATTGACAGAGGAGTTTCATGTTTTTTATTTCTGGGGGTAGATTAACCTTTTAAATCACTGAACACAACAGGTGCTTATTAGAGACAGGCATTTCCTTAATGAATACTACTTTACTCATTTGCATAGTTAATTGTTTAATTCTAACATTCACTTCCAGCATTTTAATACATTTCTTCATTTCCTGCGCTTATGTGTTATCATTTACACATGGTGTCACATTTCTTTTGTCTTAGTATGCCTCTATTTCTGGAGGGGGAAAAAATCCTTGACAGAATAATTATTCTCCTCCTTAACTATACATTCTCCTCACTTCAACATTTCAGATTTGGAGTCCTTAAGGTTAAAAAAATTCCTAACCAAAAAAACATTTTGTTCTCAAACATAATTAAAATCCCAGTGCAGTTATCACAAAACATTAATTTCCGTGTTATTGCCGAACTAGACTATATGGCTATAAAAGCCTAGGAAATCATTTTAATAAAACCACAGAGGAAGAGGCTAACACATGGAATTGTTTTAAGATGGTCAATATAATACAATTCCATGTATTTTTATACTAACAACTCATCCTGGAATTGTTTTAAGATGGTCAATATAATACAATTCCATGTATTTTTATACTAACAACTCATCCTGGAATTGTTTTAAGATGGTCAATATAATACAATTCCATGTATTTTTATACTAACAACTCATCCTGGAATTGTTTTAAGATGGTCAATATAATACAATTCCATGTATTTTTATACTAACAACTCATCCTGGAATTGTTTTAAGATGGTCATACCAAGGATCAGTTAGCTATTTGATTTATAATTTTAATGAATAAAACAAAAATCTTAAAAAATGTATTTGATGAAACATTGAATTTGCCCTTACTGCTATTAGCCCATAGAAACGCATTGAATAACAGCTTCATACATGGATAGTCAACAAACAAAATCTGAAGAACGTTTGTTCTGAAGGGTCAGGAAACTATGATATATAAGAAAGATCAGGAAACTATGATATATAAGAAAGATCAGGAAACTATGATATATAAGAAAGATCAGGAAACTGTGTATTTACGTTATAGCCTTATTCTAAAATTGATTATATTGTTTTTTTCCCTCAACAATATACACACAATACCCCACAATGACAAAGTAAACCCCCTTTTTTTTTTGCAAATGTATAAAATACAAAAAAACTGATATACACATTTACATAAGAATTCAGACCATCTACTCAGTACTTTTGTTGAAGCACCTTTGGCAGCTATTACAGCCTTGAGTCTTCTTGGGTATGATGCTACAACCTTGGCACACCTGTATTTGGGGAGTTTCTCCCGTTCTTCTCTGCAGATCCTCTCAAGGTCTGTCAGGTTGGATGGGGAGCGTTGCTGCACAGCTATTTTCAGGTCTCCAGAGATGTTCGATCAGGTTCAAGTCCGGGCTCTGGCTGGGCCACTCAAGGACATTGAGTCTTGTTCCGAATCCACTCCAGCATTGTCTTGGCTGTGTGCTTAGGGTCATTGTCCTGTTGGAAGGTGAACCTTCGCCCCCAGAGGCCCTGAGCGCTCTGGAGCAGGTTTTCATCAAGGATCTCTCTGTACTTTGCTCCGTTCAGCTTTCACTCGATCCTGACTAGTCTCCCAGTCCCTTCTGCTGAGAAACATCCCAACAGCATGATGCTGCCACCACCATGCTTCGCTGTAGGGATGGTGCAAAGTTTCCTCCAGACGTGACGCTTGGCATTCAGGTTCAAAGGTTTCATCAGACCAGAGAATCTTGTTTCTCGTGGTCTAAGAGTCCATTTGGTGGCTTTTGGCAAACTCCATGCGGGCTGTCGTGTGCCTTTTACTGAGGAGTGGCTTCCGTCTGGTTACCATAAAGGCCTGATTGGTGGAGTGCTGCAGAGATGGTTGTCCTTCTGGAAGGTTCTCCCATCTCCACAGAGGAACTCTGAAGCTCTGTCAGAGTGACCATCAGGTTCATGGTCACCTCCCTGACCCAAGGCCATTCTCCCCAGATTGCTCAGTTTGGCTGGGCAGCCAGCTCTAGAAAGAGTCTTGGTTGTTCCAAACTTCTTCCATGTAAGAATGGAGGAGGCCACTGTGTTCCTGTGGAACTTCAATGCTGCAGACATTTTTTGGTACCCATTTTTTGGTACCCTTCCCCAGATCTGGTGGTGTACTCCTCAATGCCATTGGATGAATCCCGGAACATGTTCCAGTCTGTGCTAGGAAAACAGTCCTGTAGTGTAGAATCTGCGTCATCTGACCACTTCTGTATTGTGCGAGTCACTGGTACTTCCTGCTTTAGTTTTTGCTTGTAAGCAGGAATCAGAAGGATAGAATTGTGGTCAGATTTGCCAAATGGAGGGCGGGGGAGAGCTTTGTATGCATCTCTGTGTGTGGAGTAGAGGTGGTCTAGGATTTTTTCCCCTGGTTGCACATTTAACATGTTGGTAGAAATTAGATAAAACAGTTTTAAGTTCCCCTGCATTAAAGTCTCCGGCCACTAGGAGTGCCGCCTCTGGATGAGCACTTTCTTGTTTGTTTATGGCCTTATAGAGTTGGTTGAGAGCGGTCTTAGTGCCAGTTTTGCTTTGTGGTGGTAAATAGACGGCTACGAATAATATAGATGAGAACTCTCTTTTTAGATAGTGTGTTCTACAACTTATCATAAGGTACTCTACCTCAGGGGAGCAATACCTCAAGACTTCTTTAATATTAGACATCACGCACCAGCTGTTACTGACAAAAAGACACACACCCCCACCCCTCATCTTACCAGAGGTAGCGTCTCTGTTCTGCCGGTGCATGGAAAATCCCACCAGCTCTATATTGTCCGTTTCTTCGTTCAGCCACGTCTCAGTGAAACATAAGATGTTACAGTTTTTAATGTCCCGTTGGTAGGATAATCTTAATAGTAGGTCATCAATTTAATTTTCCAACTATTGCACGTTAGTAAGGAGAATGGAAGGCATTGGGAGTTTACTCGCTTGCCTCCCACTTCTCAGAAGGATCCCCAATCTGCGTCCCCCTTTCCGGCGTCTTTACTTCACGCCAAAGGCGTGGATCTGGGCCTGTTCCAGTGAAAGCAGGATATCCTTCTTGTTGGACTCGTTAAAGGAAAAGGTTTCTTCCAGTTCGTGGCGAGTATTCGCTTTTCTGATGTCCAGAAGTTCTTTTTGGTCATAAGAGACGGTAGCAGCAACATTATGTACACAATGAGTTAAAAAAAATGTTACACAAAATGCTAAAAAAACTAAATTGCACAATTGGTTGGGAGAATGTAAAACGTCAGCCATGTTCTTCGTCGCCATCTTTTCTCTCATTTTATTTCTCTCATTTTTTTGCACAAATTTGTTTACGGCCCTGTTAGCGACCATTTCTCCTTTGCCAAGATAATCCGTCCACCTGAGAGGTGTGGCATATCAAGAAGCTGATTAAACAGCATGATTATTACACAGGTGCACCTTGTACTGGGGACAATTAAAGGCCACTCTAAAATGTGCAGTTTTGTCACACAACACAATACCACAGATGTCTCAAGTTTTGAGGGAGTGTGCAATTGGCATGCTGACTGCATCCATTTGACTGATTTCCTTATATGAACTGTAACTCAGTAAAATCTTCAAAATTGTTGCATGTTGCATTTATTTTTGTTTGAGAGAGAGGGTGATTTTGTTGTTTATGTTCTCAGATTCAGATAGTGGGGTACAATGAGTTAATCATAACCCCCTCCTACATAATGTGTCCTATAAAACCATTCAGAAAGTTAGCTACCACCATGCAGTTCTACTCTATGTAGTTATTAATCTTTGATATTTTCCTCCAGGTGTTAATGTGTCTTCCGTGGGAGGAGACAGTGTGGCTCCCCATACATCCCCCAATGCAAGAAAGGAAGGGAACAGCCCAGCACAGTTCAGGAGCAGGAAGATTGACTGGCAAAGGAATGAAGATAACAGTATCTTCCAGGGTGAGCAAAGGAAAGAGACATTGAAGCAGAATCTCAAACGCCCTGCATCTAGATTAAGTATTGGGAAACGGGTGATCTTGGGCCCTCAATACACACTGCATGAAACCCCCAATCAGCCTGGTTCCTCTGGCCACTTAGGGGGCAATGGGATGGAGACAGCGGAGCTGGTTTGCTCCTATGCCTCAAAAACAGACTCTGATGTGCTTGTGGTCCACCCAGAGCCTCCGCTTGTTCCCACTGTATCAGCTGTCACCTTTAACAGTCAAGTAGGGACTCACAGCGATAGGAGGGATATTGACATGATTGACTCTCAGCCTATTGAATTAGAGATGGACGTGTGCTCTACGTGGAACAAACAGGCTAAGCCAGAGATTACTTTCTCTCAGCTCCAACAAAACCTCGAAAATATCTCAGGCATGAGTCCCGATCACTGTCAACTGACACGGGGAATGAACACAGCATCGAATTTTGATGGGCCCGACATGATGAGTTTTGCCATGTATGAGAAGCAGTCTAACCATCCGCAATGGAGCGAGATCCAAGGGAACGAGGTCCAAGAGAACGCTGACAGCAGGGAGAAGCGTTTCGTTTGCCCTTTCTGTCACAAGTGTCTGATGACGTCTCAGAACCTCGAGGTGCACATGCGGATTCACACAGGAGAACGGCCGTTCAGTTGTGCCTCAGTGCGGGAAAAGGTTCACCCAGTCAGCCCATCTGAAAACTCACCAGAGTGTACACACAGGAGAACGGCCGTTTGCGTGTACACTTTGTGGGAAAAGTTTCATAGTGAAATACAGTCTCACGTTACACCTGAAGAAACACCACTCTAATGTGAGGCCTTTGTAAAGTTAAAACAAAAGTGACATGCATTAGAGTGCACTTCTAACCATTTACTGTTCAAAAGCATACAAATCAATGGGAAACTGAATGAAATTGATTGGATCACAATGACATGTTTTATCTATTTAGGTATTAGAATATTGCATTTTGTATTATGTATTTGGGTACATCTTGCCATTCTAAATAAACTAATATGGCAGCATAATGTACCATTATGATTACACTGTGTACTAAGAACAATCGAAGACGATAGCGAATCAGTATATCAACATAATTGTTTTCTAAAACACCCTGTTAAAATCAACAATGTTAAATCAATGTGTTAATTTGTAGACAAAGAGATACATTGAAGCCTTTAATCAGCTGTCAATGCATGGGAATGTTACCTGGGAAATGTTACCTGGGGAATGTTACCTGGGGAGTGTTACCTGGGGAATGTTACCTGGGGAGTGTTACCTGGGGAATGTTACCTGGGGAGTGTTACCTGTTACCTGGGGAATGTTACCTGGGGAATGTTACCTGGGGAATGTTACCTGGGGAATGTTACCTGGGGAGTGTTACCTGGGGAGTGTTACCTGGGGAATGTTACCTGGGAATGTGAATGTTACCTGGGGAATGTTACCTGGGGAATGTTACCTGGGGAGTGTTACCTGGGGAGTGTTACCTGGGGAGTGTTACCTGGGGAATGTTACCTGGGGAGGAATGTTACCTGGGGAATGTTACCTGGGGAGTGTTACCTGGGGAGTGTTACCTGGGGAATGTTACCTGGGGAATGTTACCTGGGGAGTGTAAATGCTTGTTTTCACTTTAGTGTCGTTTTCAATTCATTTGCATATTTAGCCACACCAATTTTAGGTTTAATGTTTAGACTTTGAAAACATGTAAGAAAAGATGACCATTTCACGTTCCATTATGATATTGTTATGTGTAGGTCAATCCACAGAATTAAATAGAACAGTGTTACATTGTATCTCTTGACAACAATTGTGTTTAGATGTTGTTTGGATCCAAGGTTTTGTTGAAATAAATGGCGATAATCATCTTTATCTCGCATCTCTATATCTCTGTATCCTCGATTCAAAAATGCTGAGAGACCCTCAGACATATCATATGCATAGTAACCTAAATGTACTGTTTGTTATAATTTCATTTCCGGCGCCGACTGAGATGGCCGCCTCGCTTCGCGTTCCTAGGAAACTATGCAGTTTTTTGTTTTTTTACGTGTTATTTCTTACATTAGTACCCCAGGTCATCTTAGGTTTCATTACATACAGTCGAGAAGAACTACTGAATATAAGATCAGCGTCAACTCACCATCAGTACGACCAAGAATATGTTTTCCGCGACGCGGATCCTGTGTTCTGCCTTACAAACAGGACAACGGAATGGATCGCATGCAGCGACCTAAGGAAACGACTCCGAAAAAGAGGGAAACGCGGCGGTGTTCTGGTCAGACTCCGAAAAAGGGCACATCGCGCACCACTTCCCAGTATTCTTCTTGCCAATGTCCAGTCTCTCGACAACAAGGTTGATGAAATCCGAGCAAGGGTGGCATTCCAGAGGGACATCAGAGACTGCAACGTTCTTTGCTTTACGGAGACATGGCTTACTGGGAAAACGCTATCCAGGGCGGTGCAGCCAACGGGTTTCTCCACGCATCGCGCCGACAGAAACAAACATCTCTCTGGTAAGAAGAGTGGCGGGGGCGTATGCCTCATGACTAACGGGACATGGTGTGATGAAGGAAACATACAGGAACTCAAATCCTTCTGTTCACCTGATTTAGAATTCCTCACAATCAAATGTAGACCGCATTATCTTCCAAGAGAATTCTCTTCGATTATAATCACAGCCGTATATATCCCCCCCCCAAGCAGACACATCGATGGCTCTGAACGAACTTTATTTAACTCTTTGCAAACTGGAAAACATTTATCCGGAGGCTGCATTCATTGTAGCTGGGGATTTTAACAAAGCCTATCTGAAAACAAGACTCCCTAAATTTTATCAGCATATCGATTGCGCAACCAGGGGTGGTAAAACCTTGGATCATTGTTACTCTAACTTCCGCGACGCATATAAGGCCCTGCCCCGCCCCCTTTCGGAAAAGCTGACCACGACTCCATTTTGCTGATCCCTGCCTACAGGCAGAAATTAAAACAAGAGGCTCCCACGCTGAGGTCTGTCCAACGCTGGTCAGACCAAGCTGACTCTACACTCCAAGACTGCTTCCATCACGTGGACTGGGACATGTTTCGTATTGCGTCAGATGGGAATATTGACGAATACGCTGATTCGGTGTGCGAGTTCATTAGAACGTGCGTCGAAGATGTCGTTCCCATAGCAATGATAAAAACATTCCCTAACCAGAAACCGTGGATTGATGGCAGCATTCGCGTGAAACTGAAAGCGCGAACCACTGCTTTTAATCAGGGCAAGGTGTCTGGCAACATGACTGAATACAAACAGTGCAGCTATTCCCTCCGTAAGGCTATCAAACAAGCTAAGCGTCAGTACAGAGACAAAGTGGAATCTCAATTCAATGGCTCAGACACAAGAGGCATGTGGCAGGGTCTACAGTCAATCACGGACTACAAGATGAAATCCAGCCCAGTCACGGACCAGGATGTCTTGCTCCCAGGCAGACTAAATAACTTTTTGCCCGCTTTGAGGACAATACAGTGCCACTGACACGGCCTGCAACGGAAACATGCAGTCTCTCCTTCACTGCAGCCGAGGTGAGTAAGACATTTAAACGTGTTAACCCTCGCAAGGCTGCAGGCCCAGACGGCATCCCCAGCCGCGCCCTCAGAGCATGCGCAGACCAGCTGGCCGGTGTGTTTACGGACATATTCAATCAATCCCTATACAAGTCTGCTGTTCCCACATGCTTCAAGAGGGCCACCATTGTTCCTGTTCCCAAGAAAGCTAAGGTAACTGAGCTAAACGACTACCGCCCCGTAGCACTCACTTCCGTCATCATGAAGTGCTTTGAGAGACTAGTCAAGGACCATATCACCTCCACCCTACCTGACACCCTAGACCCACTCCAATTTGCTTACCGCCCAAATAGGTCCACAGACGATGCAATCTCAACCACACTGCACACTGCCCTAACCCACCTGGACAAGAGGAATACCTATGTGAGAATGCTGTTCATCGACTACAGCTCGGCATTCAACACCATAGTACCCTCCAAGCTCGTCATCAAGCTCGAGACCCTGGGTCTCGACCCCGCCCTGTGCAACTGGGTACTGGACTTCCTGACGGGCCGCCCCCAGGTGGTGAGGGTAGGCAACAACATCTCCTCCCCGCTGATCCTCAACACGGGGGCCCCACAAGGGTGCGTTCTGAGCCCTCTCCTGTACTCCCTGTTCACCCACGACTGCGTGGCCACGCACGCCTCCAACTCAATCATCAAGTTTGCGGACGACACAACAGTGGTAGGCTTGATTACCAACAACGACGAGACGGCCTACAGGGAGGAGGTGAGGGCCCTCGGAGTGTGGTGTCAGGAAAATAACCTCACACTCAACGTCAACAAAACTAAGGAGATGATTGTGGACTTCAGGAAACAGCAGAGGGAACACCCCCCTATCCACATCAATGGAACAGTAGTGGAGAGGGTAGCTAGTTTTAAGTTCCTCGGCATACACATCACAGACAAACTGAATTGGTCCACTCACACTGACAGCGTCGTGAAGAAGGCGCAGCAGCGCCTATTCAACATCAGGAGGCTGAAGAAATTCGGCTTGTCACCAAAAGCACTCACAAACTTCTACAGATGCACAATCGAGAGCATCCTGGCGGGCTGTATCACCGCCTGGTACGGCAACTGCTCCGCCCTCAACCGTAAGGCTCTCCAGAGGGTAGTGAGGACTGCACAACGCATCACTGGGGGCAAACTACCTGCCCTCCAGGACACCTACACCACCCGTTGTTACAGGAAGGCCATAAAGATCATCAAGGACATCAACCACCCGAACCACTGCCTGTTCACCCCGCTATCATCCAGAAGGCGAGGTCAGTACAGGTGCATCAAAGCTGGGACCGAGAGACTGAAAAACAGCTTCTATCTCAAGGCCATCAGACTGTTAAACAGCCACCACTAACATTGAGTGGCTGCTGCCAACACACTGTCATTGACACTGACCCAACTCCAGCCATTTTAATAATGGGAATTGATGGGAAATGATGTAAATATATCACTAGCCACTTTAAACAATGCTACCTTATATAATGTTACTTACCCTACATTATTCATCTCATATGCATATGTATATACTGTACTCTACATCATCGACTGCATCCTTATGTAACACATGTATCACTAGCCACTTTAACTATGCCACTTTGTTTACTTTGTCTACACACTCATCTCATATGTATATACTGTACTCGATACCATCTACTGTATGCTGCTCTGTACCATCACTCATTCATATATCCTTATGTACATGTTCCTTATCCCCTTACACTGTGTATAAGACAGTAGTTTTGGAATTGTTAGTTAGATTACTTGTTGGTTATCACTGCATTGTCGGAACTAGAAGCACAAGCATTTCGCTACACTCGCATTAACATCTGCTAACCATGTGTATGTGACAAATAAAATTTGATTTGATTTGATGGATGAATTATTATTCGAATAACCATTTTCAGACCGTGGTGTACGTCTCTGGTCCATGGTGGATGATTTTCAATAACAACTGCGTTGGCTAACCATTTTGAAACGCGGTTGACGTAATACTGTCGCGCAGTCTTGCAGTGCGGAAGGCTTCTTCGTTTAGATTAGGTTGGAGCCTGTTATGGTTCTGACCATAGAAACCCTATAACAACATCAACTGACTCGTAGACAAATGCTGTTTGTCTGTGATTAGTTTAGAAAGTTGTTATAACAAGATGTCAGTCTTTTCGACGGCCACAACGTCGACTTCAGTTCCTTGTCACAAACCGCTCACTTTATCATACAAATCATGGAGAAGCGTAATGCGCAAGGACATGGAAAGGAGTAACGCACAAACACTCGGTCAGAAATCACCTCGATCACAGTGAGACCAGTCATCAACTCAGGGAACCTGGCTGTTTACAATTCGCCTACAATGATTTAACCAATGTACTTACATCACCACTATTCTACTAGCCACTGTAGTTATTTCTATAGTTTTCATGGGTTTTCTCCTCAATTCTGTATTGCCACTTAAAGCTGTCATGTTTTGTCATTTATTATCATGTCTTGTCCCTGTGCTTCCCATTCTATTCGTTTCCCTCTGCTGGTCTTATTAGGTTCTTTCCCTCTTTCTATCCCTCTCTCTCCCCCTCCCTCTCTCGCTCTCTCTTCTCTCTATCGTTCCGTTCCTGCTCCCAGCTGTTCCTATTCCCCTAATCATCATTTAGTCTTCCCACACCTGTTCCCGATCCTTTTCCCTGATTAGAGTCCCTATTTCTCTCCTTGTTTCCCGTACCTGCCCTGTCGGATCCTCATATATAATTCACCGTGCTGTGTCTATGTTTTGCCCTGTCGTGTCGTGTTTCCCTCAGATGCTGCGTGGTGAGCAGGTGTCTGAGTCTGCTAGGTTCAAGTGCCTTCCCGAGGCAACCTGCAGTTCTCGATCAAGTCTCCAGTCTGTTCTCGTCTTTACGTGTAGTATTATGCTTTTTGTTTTGTAAAGTTTATTCTGGATTAAATACTCTGTTTTCGCCAAGTCGCTTTTGGGTCCTCATTCACCTGCATGACAAAAGCTAAACACCAGGTCAACGTTTTGTGTTTTTAGAGGCTGATGACCACTGGAGTCCAGTTGGCAAAGAGTTGATTTTTGTTGCGATGGAGGGCATCCAAGCAAAGAAGAGGAAGATCCTGTAAAACAATATTGTCTATAGTATATTAGGAAGATGACTAGAAACATGACAAAATGTATAATATCGGATCTTGGAAATGTTAATGTTATGATTTCAGGCACCCTAGTTAAAAATGCAGCATTGGTATGAGAATAATATTGAGTTCTTCCTAATGTGTCCTTACATTATTGTTACTTTATGGAATTGAGAGTTACATGCTCTTCTTGATATGGTATTGAAACATTTTAAGAAAGGATGAATCTGGTTCCCTACAATCTATGGTGAAGGCAGGGTAGCCTAGTGGTTAGAGCGTTGGACTAGTAACCGAAAGGTTGTAAGTTCAAACCCCCGAGCTGACGAGGTACAAATCTGTCGTTCTGCCCCTGAACAGGCAGTTAACCCACTGTTCCTAGACCGTCATTGAAAATAAGAATTTGTTCTTAACTGACTTGCCTAGTTAGATAAAGGTTAAAAAAAACTTTTTTTAAAGGCAAGCCTTTATGGTACTGAAACATTTTAAGAAAGGATGAATCTGGTTCCCTACAGTCTATGGTGAAGGCAAAGGGAGAGGAAGTGCAACGGAGGCCTGGAATAAAAAGTCAAATGGAATGGATGGTTTATCTATACTAGAAAATACCAACCCCATAATAGAAAGATTTCTCCAAAAGGCAATTATCCACTATTTCCCCCTCCTATAGGCAGTTTTGAATCAGGTGATGAAGACAAAGGGGTGTGATTGATTCGCACATCAACGCAGAGGGAGTGAGGGGAGAGCACGATCCCGAAGCTTCAGCATATGACGCTGCACACTGCGTACGGAAGGAGGGATACTCTTGTGGACAGCAAGTACTGAAACAGCCAAACGCATTCCTTACCCCATGATACTTCAACTGGTGACTTTCCGTGAGAATAAAGAAAAAGGAGCACTCTGAAACAGATTCTGAAGAAGATCCAGCTTGCTCTTATGCTACAGAAATGAGCCCCATTCGTGTCACAGCCAAAGCAACAACATAAACTCAGCAAAAAAAGAAACACCTCTCTTTCAGGACCCAGTATTTCAAAGATAATTCGAAAATTCAAATCATTTCACAGATCTTAGTTGTAAAGGGTTTAAATACTGATTCCAATGCTTGTTCAATGAACCATAAACAATTAATGAACATGCACCTGTGGAATGGTCGTTACGACACTAACAGCTTACAGACGGTAGGCAATTAAGGTCACAGAAAACTTAGGACACTAAAGAGTCATTTCTACTGACTCTGAAAAACACCAAAGGAAAGATGCCCAGAGTCCCTGCTCATCTGCGTGAACGTGCCTTAGGCATGCTACAAGGAGGCATGAGGACTGCAGATGTGGCCACGGCAATAAATTGCAATGACCATACTGTGAGACACCTAAGACAGTGCTACAGGAAGACAGGACAGACAGCTGATCGTCCTCACATTGGCAGACCAAGTGTAACAACAACTGCATAGAATCGGTACATCCGAACATCACACCTGCAGGACAGGTACAGGATGGCGACAACAACTGACGAAGTTACACCAGGAACGCACAATCCCTCCATCAGTGCTCAGACTGTCCGCAATAGGCTGAGAGAGTCTGGACTGAGGGTTTGTAGGCCTGTTGTAAGGCAGGTCCTCACCAGACATCACGGGCAACAACGTCGCCTATGGGCACAATCCCACCGTCACTGGACCAGACAGGACTGGCAAAAAGTGCTCTTCACTGATGAGTCGCGGTTTTGTCTCACCAGAAGTGATGGTCGGATTTGAGTTTATCGTCGAAGGAATGAGCGTTACACTGAGGCCTATACTCTGGATTGATTTGAAGGTGGAGGGTCCGTCATGGTCTGGGGCGGTGTGTCACAGCATCATAGGACTGAGCTTGTTGTCTATGAAGGCAATCTCAACGCTGTGCGTTACAGGGAATACATCCTCCTTCCTCATGTGGTACCCTTCCTGCAGGCTCATCCTGACATGACCCTCCAGCATGACAATGCCACCAGCCATGCTGCTCGTTCTGTGCGTGATTTCCTGCATGACAGGAATGTCAGTGTTCTGCCATGGCCAGCAAAGAGCCCGGATCCCAATCCAATTGAGCATGTCTGGGACCTGTTGGATCGAAGGGTGAGGGTTAGGGCCATTCCCCCCAGAAATGTCCAGGAACTTGCAGGTGCCTTGGTGGAAGACTGGGGTAACATCTCACAGCAAGAACGGGCAAATCTGGTGCCGTCCCTGAGGAGGAGATGCACTGCAGTACTTAATGCAGCTGGTGGCCACCCCTTTGTTCAGGGACACATTATTCCATTTATGTTAGTCACATGTCTGTGGAACTTGTTCAGTTTTTGTCTCAGTTGTTGAATCTTGTTATGTTCATACAAATATTTACACATGTTAAGTTTGCATTTCACAATGTGAAACCAGAGGCTGCGATGCTTGATTCTAGACCCAATGAAGAAAACGATGAATCTAGCAGTAATGATTATTATTATAGGGATTCTAGTAATGATTTACATCCACTTAACCTGCATTTCTTACCAGGCTAGTGAAGCCTTTGGATATCTTACCGAGAGGCTTTTCGCTAACAGTCAAGGAAATATGAGAGAGAACATAGCATAAAGTGGCCATTGTCCAACGCTACATGTCAGTGCAGGACATAAAATGCAACGCAGGGATTCGAAAGCGGACTGTTGTTTGTTTGTGGCTTCTGCAAGAAAGAGTTTTACATGTCCATAGTATCTTCAGGTTCACACAGGAGACAAACCCTTCAGCTGGCCAGGCTGGTTATCTGAAGAAACATCAGAATGTCCACACAGGAGACAAACCCTTCAGCTGGCCAGGCTGGTTATCTGAAGAAACATCAGAATGTCCACATGGGAGAGAAAACATTTTGATTGATCATATTGTGTCTGTAGTTGGCTATTCCATATTGAAAAAAATATAATTCAAATATATATTTTTTAGATGCATTTTCAGGAAACTTGAAAATATAAGGAAATGTGCCAAATCATTCATTTAAAAATACAGTACCAGTCAAAAGTTTGGACATCAACTCATTCCAGGGTTTTTCTTTATTTTCACTATTTTCTACATTGTTGTCACGCCCTGGCCTCCTATGTGAATCCTTAAAGAGATGGGTGGGGCTAAGGGTTAATGTCACGCCATGGCCTTAGTATTCTGTGTTTTCTTTATTATTGTGGTTAGGCCAGGGTGTGACATGGGTGATTATGTGTTTGTCTTGTCTAGGGGTTTTGCCGATTGATGGGGTTGTGTTCAGTGTAGTATTCTAGGTAAGTCTATGGTTGCCTAGAGTGGTTCTCAATCAGAGGCAGGTGTTTATCGTTGTCTCTGATTGGGAACCATATTTAGGCAGCCATATTCTTTAGGTATCTTGTGGGTGATTGTTTCCTGTCTCTGTGTTTTGCACCAGTTAGGACTGTTTCGGTTTTTCCACGTTTTCTTATTTTGTATATGTATATTGTTCACGTTATCATCTTTATTAAAGATGTTCAACCATAACCACGCTGCATTTTGGTCCTCCTCTCCTTCCCAGGAAGAAAACCGTTACAATTGTAGAAAAATACTGAAGACATTCAAACTATGAAATAGCATATGGATTCATGTAGTAACCAAGAAAGTGTTAAACAAATGAAAATATATTTTATATTTGAGATTCTTCGAAGTATCCACCCGTTGCCTTGATGACAGCTTTGCACACTCTTGGCATTCTCTCAACCAGCTTCATGAGGTAGTCACCTGGAATGCATTTCAATTAATAGGTGTGCCTTGTTAAAAGTTATTTTGTGGAAGTTCTTTCCTTCATAATGCGTTTGAGCCAATCAGTTGTGTTGTGACAAGGTAGGGCTGGTATACAGAAGATGGCAAAAAGGCCAAGTCCAGATTATGGCAAGAACAGCTCAAATAAGCCAAGAGACACGACAGTCCGTCATTGTTTTAAGACAAGAAGGTCAGTCAATCCGGAAAATTTCAAGAACTTTGAAAGTTTCTTCAAGTGCAGTCGCAAAAACCATCCAGCACTATGATGAAACTGGCTCTCATGAGGACCGCCACAGGAAAGGAAGACCCAGTGTTACCTCTACTGCAGAGGATATGTTCATTAGAGTTAACTGCACCTCAGATTACAACCCAAATAAATGCTTCACGGAGTTCAAGTAACAGACACATCCCAACATCAACTTTTCAGAGGAGACTTGCTTGAATCAGGCCTTCATGGTCGATTTGCTGAAAAGAAACAACTACTAAAGGACACCAATAAGAAGAAGAGACTTGCTTGGGCCAAGAAACACAAGCAATGGTCATGAGACCGGTGGAAATCTGTGCTTTGATCTGATAGGTCCAAATTTGAGATTTTTGGTTCCAATCACGGTGTCTTTGTCAGACACAGAGTAGGTGAACGGATGATCTCTGCATGTTTGATTCCAACTGTGAAGCATGGAGGAGGAGGTGTGATGGTGTGTGGGTGCTTTGCTGGTGACACAGTCTGCGATTTATTTAGAATTCAAGGCTCACTTAACCAGCATGGCTACCACAGCATTCTGCAGCGATACCCCATCCCATCTGGTTTGGGCTTAGTGGGACTCAATTGTTTTTCAACAGGACAATGACCAAACACACCTCCATGCTGTGTAAGGGCTATTTGACCAAGGATAGTGATGGAGTGCTGCATCAGATGACCTGGCCTCCACAATCACCTGACCTCAACCCAATTGAGATGGTTTTGGATGAGTTGGACCACAGAGTGAAGGAATAGCAGCCAACAAGTGCTCAGCATATGTAGGAACTCCTTCAAGCTGGTTGAGAGAATGCCAAGAGTGTGCAAAGCTGTCATCAAGGCAAAGTGTGTCTACTTTGAAGAATCTAAAATATATTTTGATTTGTTTAACACTTTTTTTGGTTACTACATGATTCCATATGTGTTATTTCATCGTTTTGATGTCTTCACTACAATGTAGATTTCATACCCTGACCATAGTAAGCTATTTCTTCTCTGTGTTGGTTGGGGCGTGATAATGACTTGGGTGGGTCATCTAGGTGTTTTTGTATTTCTATGGTGGCCTGATATGGTTCCCAATCAGAGGCAGCTGTTTATCGTTGTCTCTGATTGGGGATCATATTTAGGTAGCCATTTCCTCATTTGAGTTTGTGGCATCTTGACTATGTGTAGTTGCCTTTCAGCAGTATTTTGTATAGCTTCACGTTTAGTTTGTTCATTCATTAAAAGAGAATGTACGCCTTCCACGCTGTGCATTGGTCTCATTCTAATGACGGACGTGACAGAAAATAGTCAAAATAATAATAATGGTTGTGTTTTTGTGTTCTAATTATTGGGACACAGTGGCTTATCATGTCTAAGTGAATGGACTTACTTATCCTTTAACATCATGCTGTGTATGACTGCTGTCTTTCTATCGGCCCTATGAGTGTTGTAGTGGTTATACAAAACGGCCTCCCCAGAGAAGGAAAGGCACCCTGTGTGAAAAATCTTTTTTTTTCCCTATAGGTTTTTCAGATTTTCACTCTCAAAATCACTTCTTTCTTTTATAGAAAAAAAAATACAAAATGTGATGTTGTAAGTCCACAACAATGCTTAAACCACATCAGTCTGATTGGGTAGGCCTGTTAGGGCCTGGCTCCCCAGTGGGTGGGCCTCTCACCCAGGCCCATCCATGTCTATGCCCCTGATGCAAACAGCACATGACAACAATTGCACATCACAAATAGCCTACCAACACTTCGGACTACACTTTTTCAATACCTGGTTTCCATACCCATTGTTGCCTTAGCTAGCATTTACTGGTATATATCATCAGTTGAAACATCTTTCCTACCCTGTCGGTTACCAATGTCATTCTTCTGTGAGCTGCTCCATGCCAAAACCATTTGAGAGTTGCACTCTTGCTGCCTGCAGATAATATTCAGCTGAAACTAGGCTGTGTGCGTAGTGCATGTGAATATATTTCACGTGCTTTGCGATTTTGTAGGCTACCTTGTGTATGATTTCTCAAAAAGTGCACTCTCCTTCATGAGTATGCTGGTATTCCGGTTCCTTTCAGAATCACAAACTTGTCACACACTGAAGGCCTGTTGGTTCACCACTGCGAAAACATGTCTATAATAGATATAAAGGCTGTTATGATACGGTATTAATGTTTCAAGAAAGAAATGTACAAATGTTGCCTGGCAAAGCGGTTTTATGCGCTGACTGAATGGAAGCTGATAATTATGATTTTTTTACTCTGCTGGTCTCGGGAAGAATGTCTGACACTGAGTCAATCCGACACCGAGACAAGACCCGAGACACTCGATATGTGGTCTCGAGACCTGACTCGTCTCAAGTACTACAGCACTACCTTCCTCTGACACCACCTGATATAAAGGTCCTGGATGTCAGGGAGCTCAGCCTTTGTGATGTACTGGTGCTGACCGTACCACCCTTTGTAGCATTTTGCGGTCAAGGGCGGTGCAATTGCCATACCAAGCGGTGATGCAACTAGTTAAGATGTTCTCGATGGTGCAGCTGTAGAACCTTTTGAGGATCTGAGGACCCATGCCACATCTTTTCAGGCTCCTGAGGGGGAAGAGGTGCTGCCGTGTCCTTTTCATGACTGTGCAGGTGTGTGTGCACCATGTTAGGTCCTTAGTGATGTAGCTCTCGACAGCCCCGTCAATGTGGAGGGGGGTGTGCTTTTCCCCCTCTTTCTCCTATAGTCCACAATCAGCTCCTTGGTCTTACTGACGTTGAGGCAGAGGTTGTTGTCCTGGCACCACACTGCTAAGTCTCTGAACTCCTCCATGCATGCTGACTCATCACCTTGTCCTCAGCAAACTTGATGAGGGTGTTGGAGTCGTGCACTGCCATGCAGTCGTGGGTGAACAGGAATTACAAAAGGGCTGAGTCCGTGTTGAGGGTCAGCGTGGCAGAGGTATTGTTACAATCTCTCCTCTCCAGTAGAAGAGAGATTGACTTCGTCACTACTTATTTTTGTGAGAGGTATTGACATGTTGAAAGCACTGAGCTGTCTGTTGAAATGACTAGCAAACAGCTCAGACATCCATGCATACCCCACAAGACATGCCACCAGAGGTCTCTTCACAGTCCCTAAGTCCAGAACAGACTATGGGAGGTGCATATAGCACTACATAGAGCCATGACGACATGGAACTCTATTCCACATCCGGTAACTGATGCCTTGGCAGCAGCTAATGGGGATCCATAATAAATAAAAATACAAAATGTGGGGATTACAGACTGGGACAAGGAGATGTTGAAAATTACAATGAGGATGCCTGCCAGCTGTTCTGCTCATGCTCTGAGAACGTGCCCTGGAATATTGTTGGCCCGCAGCCCTGCTGGTGTTGATCTGATTAAAGAGTCTTCTCACGTCAGCCTCGGAGAGCGAGATCACCCAATCCTCTGTGTCGGTGACTGCCCTCACACCCTGCTCAATGTTGTTGTTGTGAAAGCGTGCATAAAGCAGTGAAACCTCACCGTGGGTACAACATCACTGATGCATTTTCTTATGAAGCTGGTGACTGAGATGGTTAGCCCGTCAATGTTATCGGTGGAGTCTTGAAACATATTACAATCAGCACTTGCAAAGTAGTCCTGTAGCATAACTTCTGATTCTGTTGAGCATTTCTCAACGGAGCGAATTGCTGGTACTTCCTGTTTCAGATTCCACTTGTAAACAGGAAGCAAGAGTACGGAGTCATGATCTGATTTGCCAAATGGCGGGCGTGGGAAGGCCTTTGTATGCTTGCTTGTGGGACTTTATCGCCCCTAGTGATGTTGGAGACATGTTGATGGAAGTTGGGCATCACATGTGAAGCCGAATTAAAATCACCTGCAACCAGAAAGGCAGCCTCTTGGTGTAGGTTTTCCTGCTTGTATATAGCCTTGTACAGTTCGTTAGCGCCACCTTGTTATTTTTGTTGTTCTAAGTTAAGATAACAGCTGAAAACTCCCTCGGGAGTTAGAAGGGTCGGCATTTGATCATCAGGTATCCCAAGATGGGTGAACAGTGGGTCAACACTTCCACCGCGCTGGAATTAGCACACCAGCTGGTGTTGATGAAGAGGCCAACCCTTACCCCCCTCGAATTCCTCGACTCCACTGTCCTGTCCACCTGGTGAATGGAGAATCCATCGAGTTGGATAGCCGTGAGTGGTAACTTGTCCGAGAGTTATGTTTCTAAAAAAACGAAGAATATTGGTAGCAAATCCGCGATCGGATGTCATCCATCTTATTATCAAGTGGCCAGTAGAATGGACAGAAGAGGTTTTCCCCTTAACCAGGATCACCCCTCTCTTGCCTCTTTAACTCTGTTTCCTCATGGGTAGCCCAAAAATTGGGTCGGAATTACAGAAAGAGCCCAGGTGAATGGAGAATCCATTGAGTTGGTATCTTGTCCGAGAGCCATGTTTCTAAAAAGCATTGCAGTTCCGTGAATCCCGTTGGTAGCAAATCCGCGATTGGAGGTCATCAGTCTTATTGTCAAGTGACTGTACATTAGCCAGTTGAATGGTGTGAAGAGGTGGCCGGTTTTCACTTCGCATTAATCTCACCAGGATCTCCCATCTCTTGCCTCTGTAATGCCGGTTTCCTCTTGGGTAGCCTGAAAATTGGGTTAGAATTACAGAGAGAGCCCAGGGCAGATGATTCGAAGTCAAAGTAGAAGCTGGAATTGGGTTTTAGTCCGGAGTGGCTAGAACTTATTAAGATCTCCATGCAGGGATCCAGATTGCGGACTTAAGAGATAACTTGAGGCATTGGCATACATTGCCCCAAAAAAATTTACCTCTGGAATTCTTTGATGTTTCTCCTTGATGTTCTTGTTGAATCTGATTTGTTTGTTTTTTAATCACATTTCAGGCTTCAAACATAAAGATATAAAACTGTATTTGTATCTGTATGTGTATGGTGTATGTAAACTTCCGACTTCAACTGTAGGCCTATGGTCTACATGAGGTATGCGCCTATGATTAGAAAAAGTTACAAGTGATAGGCTAATATTGTCACCCATCAGACTATTCTAAATAATATATGTGTGAAATTTGTTTTGTTTTAGAATGGACCATTAGCATGCACCTGTCTCAACAAGGGCAGGGGAAATAATACTATCTATGCACTTCAATAGTGAATGGAGGATGCTTTTCCCGTGGTTAATTTTCATGCCAGCCAGGTAGGCTATACTCCTGTTGTAAAGAAAAGCAATGTGCTTAATATTAGGAAAGTTGAGAAATAAATATAGCAGACCAAGCCTATAGAAAGCTGATGTGATCCTCCTCTTCAATAGAGGCCATCACTCTGTTTTCTCATGCAATTGCAGAGCTAATAGAAATGTTGCGCAACATGAGCTCGTGATCTCTCATGAAGTGTTTGATTCGATTTCCTATTACATTTGCATTTATGTCAGAGCGATTAGAGGGACAATAGAGTCCTGGGTACCAGGCAGTTAGCAAGTTTGGCAGGCTACTAATGACCATCAGCAGCATCAGAGCTTGAAGAAGCCTAATTGCCGTGACTAAAAGGTTACGTGGAATTTGACTGCCTTCATGACTCGTGATGGCCAGTAATACGGTCACCACAACAACTCTAGTAAGGAGGTTGTGTAAGGTAAGGGGGCAGAGTGAGTGTTTCCGAATGTGCTTTCTAGAGGTGATGTATTTGAAGGCTCTAAGGGAGGGGGGGGTGGTAAGTGAGAAGGCGGACTGTGTTTTACCCTCTGTCCTCTCTGAATGGGTTAGTGTGTAAGGGCTCTAGCCTGCTGCTTCTGATGCTGTGCCCTCTGAGGAAGAGCATCCTGAAAGACATGACCTTCCTTTCACCAGGACACACATATCAACTTCCACATATGTGTGTGTGTGTCTGTTGATTTAGTCTGCCCTACTCATAATACTCATACCAGTTGTTGTTTTTTAGAGATTAGTGTGTTCACTGTTCTATGAAGTTGATGTGTGTTCTCAGTTTGATTTAATCAGTTTGTTTTCATCTCATTCCCAGACATTTCCGCCCAAATGCGTGAAGAGTCTGGTTGACCAACGTGTCAAACTTGGTCTTCGTTAGCCAATACAGAGTGCCAGGAGAATGTCCCAGCACATAGGCATTGGCTTAATCGCCTTAATCTACCAACCAATCATCTCCCATAACAACTTCCACCTAACCATCCCCCGTATGCTAGCACACCATAAGCAGAGGTACACCTCACCATTCTGTGATTAAATGACAAACACTTTACTCAGTAGGTCCCATATAATTCTATGGTCACTCCCAGTAAGGCCAACTTTGAGTGGTTGATATCCCAAGCTTATATGCGCTGTGTGCAATAGCCTGGGGATGACCATGTTTGTGTGGTCAAAGGGAGCTGGGGTGCAGGCGGTGGGAGTGGTGCTCTTGGAGGTGTTTGGGGTGGAGGAGACAGTGGACTCGGGGGAAGACATCCCAGCCACTTGGCAGTGTTGGCACTGCTACTTCCTACATCACGTCCACTTCCACAATCAATCAAGCAAAATTAAATATGGCCTTTTTCTTTTGTCACAAAATGCTTTTACAGTAACCCGGCCTAGACTAGAGAAACCTGGGACATACAGGGCACCACTGCTCTTGTCATCTCTTTCTCCTTGTGTGATATCACATCCTGTTTCTGTTTAGGCACCTGGCCAGCTGAGCCGCAAATACACAGACACACAGATACACACACACACTATTAGGAATGTATAGGAGGAGTTGAAGGCATCACCCGGAGCTCCGCGTTATACGACTTCTTGCACTCCCTGTTACGAGCAACGTCTTCATGTTCGCCCGCGAGGACTACTCCCCCATCGCCTCCCCCCGACCCCCGTGGGGTACCTTCAACACCTCCTCGCCTTGAGGACACTCACAGTGGCTGAGTCTCAATATTGTTGTACCTTCCTCTCACAGGCACTTTGAGGACAAAACTCTTCTGGTTAGCACTCAAGATAAAATATCAACGCTTTAATGGATTTTTTCATTTCACTGTCTACTGGTTTTGTTGATATGAGCTGCACTGAAACAAATTCCAATCAACTCCGTTGATATGGCAATTGCAAGAGTTACAGTTATGTCAGTTGGTGTGAAGAAAATAAAATGTATTTTTCTCGTCTTGTATATTTTCCATGCTTTATTTCTGTTAAAATTAAGAACTTTATCCTTGAGTGCCATAAATTCAGTAACTGCTACTGTGCTTCTGTTCACCCCATACATTTGTAAGAAAAGTTATAAATGAAACGAATGCTATTGTTTGGATACCTTTGCTGCCCTGATTTCCTACGATATTGTCATGCATACTTCCAACACATATAAATGCATTAAATCTGAAGAAAGAAAGGAGGGAAAGAGGAGTCAGTTGCACAACATAATGCATTCAACCTAAATGCATTCAACCTAACCTAAATGCATTCAACCTATAAATGGGTCTTTCACATCACTGACAGCTGAAAAAGATGTTGAACTCATTTAAAAACCACAAAATAGTTGTATTGTGTAACACAAACATATAACAACATATAAACAAATTTAACATAAACATTTTGTTGTTTTAAAACATCCCTCATTTTGACCACAATCGACTTCAACGATGACACATGCTGACCACTCGCATTGCAAAATAAATGTACACATACATGCTATCATTGCACCCACAGGCGCTAAAATAGAAGTTCTATTTGTGACACAGAACGCACTGCAAGTCTTGCTTCTCCCATCTCCTCATTGGTTTTAAGAAGCATATACCCACGTGCCATCTTCTCATTGGTTTTTAGGAACATACAGTGCCTTGCGAAAGTATTCGGCCCCCTTGAACTTTGCGACCTTTTGCCACATTTCAGGCTTCAAACATAAAGATATAAAACTGTATATTTTTGTGAAGAATCAACAACAAGTGGGACACAACCATGAAGTGGAACGACATTTATTGGATATTTCAAAAACTGAAAAATTAGGCGTGCAAAATTATTCAGCCCCTTTACTTTCAGTGCAGCAAACTCTTTCCAGAAGTTCAGTGAGGATCTCTGAATTATCCAATGTTGACCTAAATGACTAATGATGATAAATACAATCCACCTGTGTGTAATCAAGTCTCTGTATAAATGCACCTGCACTGTGATAGTCTCAGAGGTCCGTTAAAAGCGCAGAGAGCATCATGAAGAACAAGGAACACACCAGGCAGGTCCGAGATACTGTTGTGAAGAAGTCTAAAGCCGGATTTGGATACAAAAAGATTTCCCAAGCTTTAAACATCCCAAGGAGCACTGTGCAAGCGATAATATTGAAATGGAAGGAGTATCAGACCACTGCAAATCTACCAAGAACTGGCCGTCCTTCTAAACTTTCAGCTCATACAAGGAGAAGACTGATCAGTGATGCAGCCAAGAGGCCCATGATCACTCTGGATGAACTGCAGAGATCTACAGCTGAGGTGGGAGACTCTGTCCATTGGACAACAATCAGTCGTATATTGCACAAATCTGGCCTTTATGGAAGAGTGGCAAGAAGAAAGCCATTTCTTAAAGATATCCATAAAAAGTGTCGTTTAAAGTTTGCCACAAGCCACCTGGGAGACACACCAAACATGTGGAAGAAGGTGCTCTGGTCAGATGAAACCAAAGTTGAACTTTTTGGCAACAATGCAAAACGTTATGTTTGGCGTAAAAGCAACACAGCCCATCACCCTGAACACACCATCCCCACTGTCAAACATGGTGGTGGCAGGATCATGGTTTGGGCCTGCTTTATTTCAGCAGGGACAGGGAAGATGGTTAAAATTGATGGGAAGATGGATGGAGCCAAATACAGGACCATTCTGGAAGAAAACCTGATGGAGTCTGCAAAAGACCTGAGACTGGGACGGAGATTTGTCTTCCAACAAGACAATGATCCAAAACATAAAGCAAAATCTACAATGGAATGGTTCAAAAATAAACATATCCAGGTGTTAGAATGGCCAAGTCAAAGTCCAGACCTGAATCCAATCGAGAATCTGTGGAAAGAACTGAAAACTGCTGTTCACAAATGCTCTCCATCCAACCTCACTGAGCTCGAGCTGTTTTGCAAGGAGGAATGGGAAAAAATTTCAGTCTCTCGATGTGCAAAACTGATAGAGACATACCCCAAGCGACTTACAGCTGTAATCGCAGCAAAAGGTGGCGCTACAAAGTATTAACTTAAGGGGGCTGAATAATTTTGCACGCCCAATTTTTCAGTTTTTGATTTGTTAAAAAAGTTTGAAATATCCAATAAATGTCGTTCCACTTCATGATTGTGTCCCACTTGTTGTTGATTCTTCACAAAATAAATACAGTTTTATATCTTTATGTTTGAAGCCTGAAATGTGGCAAAAGGTCGCAAAGTTCAAGGGGGCCGAATACTTTCGCAAGGCACTGTATATCAACGTGGGTGATTGAAAGGTGAACTGAGGTCGGTTGTGGTAATGCACCTTATTATGAAAGTAAGTTGCCAATTGTCATATAAAGTCCAAAAAAGAAAAAGAAGCCTGGAAGGAGGAGAATGACTAGAAACGATTCGGTTGACCATTTTATGTGTGGATTAATTGTCAGATATTCTAATCATTCAATTAACAGACAATTCTCACCTATCAATATCCCAAAACAAGCTAGCAACAGCAAAATAGCTAGCTAAATTGCCATAAATGTTTAAAGCTTTTCGACCTGTCCCCAATTAATATAATTAGTTCAGAGTTTGTTTTGATACCCAACCTGCATGTCCTGATCGCGTTTGGTGTGGGGGGACAAAATCCATTTGCAGACTTTGGGCATGGTGTCAGACTGAAGTATGTAGTGAACAGGAAGAGAGGAAGAGGAAGAATATCCAGTTTGCCTTGTCAGAGATATCGCCTGTGACTAATTTACATATGTAATAACGTACAGACAAACACAGTTCCATGTTAAACAAAACCAAGAATTTACACCCTTTTAGTCAGATGTCGTTTTGAGATACTCCAAGGCTTCCCGGAGCCCACATTAATCAATGTGTCTGTGTATCAAGGCCCTTTTTAAACACTGGTTAGATGGGAAGAGCCATTGCTACACGCAGACCTTGTATCCAATGATTGTCTTGCAGCGTTTGGCCCAGGACTGTTTCTTTCATTGTTGCTGTATCAACAAAAAAATGGGAGAAAAATCCATATAAGTATATTTAGACCAGAGTGAAATTCTAAATCACATATTTACATAAAGTATTGTAACTGACAGACTTACAGGTTATCTCGTTGTCTTTTGTTTGAATTGTTTATGTGTCCGCTGTGCGGGGGAAATGATAATACAAGCGGAACTACGTAGCTAATACTGTTGTAACGGGGATCGTTATTGTAGCAACACACCTTTGGAGGGAAGGCAATCCTGCGCTGCGTTAGCTAAGTTTTCATGTCATCGGGAGTAGTTCATAAAGGTTGAAGAGTATGTTAGGATGAAGTGTGAATTCATGCCAGGAATAATAAGTGTGAAGTTTGATTTCCTCCCTTCTGTAATAAGCAGCCAATGAGGTATTTGTTCCTTTATTCATGTGTTAATCTGAACCTGTTATAACGCCGGTTAAACTGTTATGTATGTAAGCACTTCAGAGTTATACCAAGCTAATAAGTCACTCGTAAGATAAGGTTGTAAGAGTGTGCTTAACTGTATTTTTCATTTACTTTATAGTTCTCACGGAAGGTGATAATTCTGACTAAAACTACAGAATAAAGCCGCCAGTTAAAATCAAGGAACGGTTGTGCTCGTGGTTACTGAAGGGAGCTACAAGTATAACATAATGTTAAAGAGTAAAACAATTAGAAAATCTTATGTTTGATTCATTAGCAAACAACTGCACGATACACTTTGTGTTTTAAAAAGAGCTTATGAATCCTATACTATAGGGGTGCTGCAGGCCTACACACAACTAGACACCGGAACTCCTCGGTTAACAATGCTGATCGGTATTTATAATACACAAAGACCTGCAACGCTACACTTTTACAGTCAATCACGCTTTTAGTGGATTAGTTTGATTATTTTCTTCATGTTTAAGGTTAAAACAGTTTTTGAGGTTAAAACTGCCCTTTACCAAATAGGACTTAACAACCAGGACAACATGGTTTTTGCTGTTGCACAACCTTTAAACTTCAACCCCTAGCTCTGATTCAACCACAAATGATATTTTACTATGCACCGTATTTTAAGGAGGGACACTGTTTGTTTCTGAAGTCATCTACAATGTTAACACGTTTCGAATCCCTGCTAGAATAAGCGGTTACTGTACTTCTAGTGGGATCAACAGTGTCTTTGAACAGACCCTGTGTGAAGCACAAGCTGGCTCCAGAATCTGGCTTTATGGACCACATATTTACATTAAGAAACATCATGGAGTAATGCTTGGAATGGAAAAACCTGTTAACTGCTTTTACATACCTTGCAAAGAAAACTCCACCTCTAAAAAGACATCCAGCACAGACGACACAAAGTGAGACACTCCTGACAACATCCGGGACGTGTATATATGCATCAATACAGCCCAAAGACATCTACAACAACAATGGGAAATCAGTCCTACAGCTAAAGCTGGAGAATCATCGAGACTGACATGAACTCCCTATCCACAACCATTTCCAAAGGCCTGACAAGGTCTCAAACCAGGACCTCTACAAGACCAGTTCAGATGTATAAGAGACGTAAACTCAAAGAACACTCCTTGTCTCGGAAACGTTCTAAGGATGTAACCTAATTCCATAGCCAAGAATGCCGTAATGCCAAAGACCACCTGGTGCCGCACTGTGAAGGGACAATTGAAGACCCTCGGCCCATCTAGCAGGGGCTTGGAGTTCGGCACCTGCTGCTGAAGGATTTGCTGGTGGTTAGCTGACGCACAGCGGCCATCACTGCAGGAGTCAGCAGCAAGAACCACCTCCTCAATCTTCCTCTAAAGCGAAGACTTCTTCTTCCTCGCAGCAACCCCACTTCCTCCAACCGAAAGTTAAGACACAGGGCAACATCTAGAATTAGTATTGATAAAATCAAGTCCAGACCTTAGATAGGACATCGTTTTGCCCATTGGGTAATGCCTATTGGCTGATAAATCATTTCCTTTAGAAATATGTAGGAAATGTACTTACGATAGCCCTACACTTGAAGGAGTCTTGGACATGAGGCAGGTGCATTTCTATGAACAATAACTTATACAAACCAGTCATATCAATGGATATAAGGATAGGAATAAATAATTTGTTCCAAATTGAAAACAGTTACCGCCTTTTTTGCCTCGATCTCCCCAAGTCCAGGAGCATCTCTTCTGTTACCGTAATGATCTTTCTTGACGGTATTTTGCAATAGGATGAACCTGTGGAGAGAATATCTTTTAGTTGAAAATGTATGAACATTTTAAGGAGGCTTTGTCATTCACCAAAGTTTTGACACATGTTTTTATAGGGTTCGATGTGCGCTACCGTAAGGAGACAACAAGCAGCATATCACAATGTTATAATAAGCAACATAAAATCTAGATGTCCGGCCTTGGCCTATTCAGGGACTTCAAGTGATTAGCGTACACTGCATGCATAATGTAAACTGTTGTGAAAAAGTGAATACACAAGGAGAAATATGTGGCTTTAGATGAACTAAAACATTTATTTTGAATTCTGACTGTAAATAAAGGTGAATATGTACACAATAACACTGTTTGGTATTAAGACATTTGGAATTAAACATAGGCCGACTGCAAATATCATGTCTATATTACCGTTGAAAATGTTCCCGAATAAAATAGTTGCTAGAGGAAACATGCAGCATCCTCAGACTGTGACCGAGCTTCCCACCTGCAGCGCACCCATCACAATGTTCCTTTTGGGAAAACATGACCCCAATAAAATAGTTGCTAGAGGAAACATGCAGCATCCTCAGACTGTGACCGAGCTTCCCACCTGCAGCACACCACAATGTTCCTTTTGGGAAAACATGATCGGATACCATTTAAACACATCCTATCTATGTGACATTAATGTCACAATTTAATGTATGAAGTCACTCTCATAATGACAACACCAGTTTCCTTCATGTATAATGTCACATGGGAGAAATGCCACCAGGCTCTAGGAGGCAGTGTGAAGTAAAGGCAGACACAAATAAACATTCAGTGCAGTAAAGAGTGTGATATTCCGTTTTGTTTAATGATATTTCCAAATTATGAGGTACCCTGTTCAGATGGGATTGAACTTTTGGCCCACATCATGACGTCACAATGTGATCTGATTATAATAGACAAATGACTGTTCACCTGGGCAAGTGGGTGGGCTGTAGACAATCCTATCAGCCAGTCAACGGCCACATTTGATCAATGGCAATAAGAATGCAGAGAGATACCGTGATGAGATCCTGAGGTCCATTGTCGATCCATTCATCCGCCGCCATCACTTGATGTTTCAGCATGATAAAGCACGGCCCCGTGTCGGAAGGATCTGTACACAATTCATGGAAGCTGAAAATGTCCCAGTTCTTCCAAGGCCTGCATATGCACCAGACATGTCACCCATTAAGCATGTTTGGGATGCTCTGGATTGACATGTACGACAGCGTGTCCAGTTCCCGCCAATATCCAGCAACTTCTCACAGCCATTGAAAAGGAGTGGGACAACATTCCACAGGTCACAATGAACAGCCTGTTCAACTAACTCTATGCAAAGAAGATGTTTTGCGCTGCATGAGGCAAATGGTGGTCACACCAGATACGGACTGGTTTTCTGATCCACGCCCTACGTTTAAAAAAAAAAGATATCTGTGACCAACAGACCAATGACATCTGTATTCCCAGTCATGTGACATCCATAGATAAGGGCATAATGAATTTATTTCAATTGACTGATTTCCTTATATAAACTGTAACTCAGTCAAATCCTTGAAATTGTTGCATGTTGCCTTTATATATTTTTTCAAAGGGTGTAGATGGCTTCAGCTCTAAGATTGTAGGCTATGCTGCAATGACAGTTTAAAACAACCTTGTCATTTATGATGTCTAAAGGGGGAAGTGTAAAGGTAAGTAAAGCTGTTCGGTAAAAGCACAACAAGATGGCATTCACACAAAAATAATATATTACATTATCGTTCACAATGCCATTTGGCCTATCGTTGAAGAAAGGGGAAAACATTCTCTGTAAAAAACAGACAGACATTTTTTGGGGGGATGCAGTTCAAGGATAGTACAGTCGAGGCGAAATCCATGCGCTAACAACTTGAGGTGAGGATTGGTTTTAAATCAAAAATTTGTGCATTGTGGCGCGACACTCTCAGTTCCAAGTAAATCATATCTTCTTCAGAGAAAAACATGTCATGTATGTTACTGAGAGAATGTACAGCCTCTCTATATGTAGTCCAAGAACAATTCACCCCCCGCCAAACCCCCAATAACACTTCTCTCTCATACTTGTAGAACACATTGATGGGGTTCAGCTTGGGGTCATGATAGGGGTTGCACCAAATGATTGATGTATTATAAGAATTGATTATGCTTATGTTGTATTAATAGAAGGGGAAGGGCTATAAGACCCGTCCCCCACTACATTTATAGGGCCCTGGACTACAGATTAGCAATATATATGCCTTATAAGGTTGAATTTGTTCAACAGTTATTTTCTAGTCTCTGCTTCTTATAAGAAACGGTCTGAGAGATGTGAGAGTTATTGCAGTCAAAACAGGGTGTCTGTGAGAAAGTGCCTCAAGGCTAAAAGACATTCATAGACACAGAACCCTGCAGGGGAGTGAAAGAGATAAGAGACTAGTCAGACATACCACTATAAAGCAACTTGGGGAGTGGAAAATAACTGCTGAGCCCTTAGGAAACACTGGAACTATTGTCTCTCCTGATGCATGGGATTGGTCTCATGAGTAGAAGGTGTTAACATAGGCAGTTACATCACTAAGGGTTGACTGCAAGCATATTAAAGCAACATGGATCCTTTCCTATTTTGCAGAACTTACTCTGAAACATGCGTGCTTATGTACCAGTTGTCAACTTCTGTCTGCAATTGCATTAATAAAGGTTTTTGATTGATTTTGATTTTGAAGATATTGTCTGAATACTGATTTCACCAATAAGCAAATGATTGACGAGGAACCAACTGCAACAACATGCAATTACTTTGCTTGAGTTACTTTCATCACATTTTTTTTACACTAATTCAGCATTTCTCACATAAAAATACATACACACCACTACTTCATTTTATTACACTTTCGGTCTCCTCACTGCGTTTACTTTAAAACTTTTCTCAATATATTTATCACTGTGAATAATGAAAAGATAAGATAAGATAACCAAGAGCGACTACCCGTGAAGATGCTTGACCAAGAGCTACTACCCGTGAAGATGCTTGACCAAGAGCTACTACCCGTGAAGATGCTTGACCAAGAGCTACTACCCGTGAAGATGTTTGACCAAGAGCCACTACCCGTGAAGATGCTTGACCAAGAGCTGCAGATGCTTGACCAGTCCAGGGTCCAGTTGCAGAGGGAGTTGCTTAGTCCCAGGATCCTTAGGTTAGTGATGAGCTTTGAGGGTACTATGGTGTTGAACGCTGAGCTGTAGTCAATGAATAGCATTCTCACATAAGTGTTCCTTTTGTCCAGGTGGGAAAGGGATGTGTGGAGTGCAATAGAGATGGCATCATCTGAGGATCTGTTTGGGCGGTATGGAAATTGGAGTGGGTCTAGGGTTTCTGGGATAATGGTCTTGATGTGAGCCATGACCAGCCTTTCAAAGCACTTCATGGCTATGGATGTGAGTGCTACGGGTCTGTAGTCTTTTAGGCAGGTTGCCTTTGTGTTCTTGGGCACAGGGACTATGGTGGTCTGCTTGAAACATGTTGGTATTACAGACTCAATCAGGGACATGTTGAAAATGTCAGTGAAGACACCTACCAGTTGGTCTGCACAATCTGTGTCTGACCTCAACTTAATATTTTTCCTGCAGCTTCCTGCTGTTCGAAAATGTTATCCAGTACATGTATTGCATTTTTGGTTTCTTGTTTGGAGCTCTAATTCTTAGCCGACCTTGGCTGTTACTACCCGGCATGGCCGTAACTGCATGTGAGGACCCTGAGGTCCGGACCTCTGTATTTGTTTCTAATTATGCTTATATTTTTGGTGGTTTGTTCGTTGTGTTTGCCCGCCTCTCCCAAATTTGCCTCCTGTATTTTCCTTTTTAGCTGCACATTCACCACTCTCTCTCAAAAGGCTAAATCTGTCCTCTTTTGGCACAAACCGAGAGCATGAGAAGTGAAACAACTACCCCAGCTTGCAGTTGGCTCAAGTAGGCAACAAGAGCCGCTGTTGTGAGATGACGAATGCGTGCAGAACTGGTAAATAGCAGCTTATAGATACAGTATGTTATATCTTATAGTATGTTAGTCAGTCAGATGGCTAGCTGCTGGTAGAGACTTCTATTGCAGTAACGTTGAAGGACTGACAAGTATTACTTAGCCAGCTAGAGGGACGAAGTAATAAGCTATAGCTAACATTACAGAGCAGCAGGAGAAAATAATACTCTAATAATTTCTCATAATAATCAGTCATTGGCATCATCAATAAGTGCATCAATGACGTCGCCGCCACAGTGAACGTACTTACCCCAACCAGAAGCCAGGCAACATCCGCACTGAGCTAAAGGCTAGAGCTGCCGCTTTCAAAGAGCGGGACTCAAACCTGGAAGATTATAAGAAATCCCTCTATGCCCTGGGGACGAACCATCAAACAGGCAAAGCATCAATACAGGACTTAGATCGAATTGTACTACACCGGCTCTGACACTCGTCAGATGTGGCAGGACTTGCAAACCATTACAGACTAGAAAGGGAAGCTCAGCCGAGAGCTGCCCAGTGACACGAGCTTACCAGATGAGCTAAATTGTGTCTATGCGTTGAGCACGTGATGCCGAGGAGCTGACGTTGACAAACCGAGCTCTTCAAAGTTATTCCATTATTACCTAAATAACAACATTGAAACAATATTCTAACATCGGCTGATAAATTGTCAAGTACTTACCTTCCCAAAGAGCTATGGACCTCCGACCGAGAGGCAAGAAGGATGACCAAAACGTTGTTGATTCCCAAAATAACGATAACGCTACAGCTAGCAAGATTATCATTAGCCCTCATAACTCAGACGACAGTTCCAGACTGTTGCTCTCATGCTGGCTACTCTCCTCCGGGAAATTCAGGATGGTAACAAAGGTCTTTCTCTGAAAACTGACAAGAAATCGGCTGAACTCCGTTCTTCCATTGACGACCTGAAATCCTCCATGAATGATCTCCTTTTGAGAACGACTGAGGCTGAGTTAACCATTAGCACAGTTGAAGATACCATCAGTCGACATGACCAGGTTCTGATACAACTGTAGGAGGAGGAGAATGCCTACCTCAAAAACAAGGTAGACCAGATGGAGAACCAGAGCAGACGTAGTAATATCCGTGTGGTGGGATTGAAAGAGGACAGCGAGGACCGTGACCCGTTTCTTCACTCAATGGATCCCGGAGGTCCTAGGTATAATCAACTTCACCAAGCCGTTGGAAATCGAACGCGCCCACAGAAGTGGTGTCCACGGGCCGTCCTGATCAGGTTCCTCCGTTTCCAGGACAGAGAGAAGATACCGCAACTCGCAAGAGCCAAAGGGGACATCACCATCGATGGCAAGAGGGTCAGCCTTTTCCCGGATACGAGCGCGGATCTCGCCAGACGTCGCAAGCAGTTCTGCCGCCAAAGCACTGAAGGAGAAGAACATCACCGGCTACCTCATCCACCCTGCGCGGATGAAAGTTCAGTACAAAGGCCGAAGCCATCTCTTCAACACACCAGGAGAAGTGTTCACTTTTCTCAAAGAACTGAACCGCATCTGAACCAGGACGGTCTCTCTGGGCAATAAGATGCAGTTTGTTTGTTTGTTTTTTCTTCTTCATGCTGTCCTGGGACTGAACTGCTGATATTTTCTTGGAATTTGGATCCGTTTACCCCGCTATCTGGTCGCTATAATTGATTTGTACATTTTCAACTAACTGTTTTTTCCCCGTGGTGAGTTCTATTACATTTACAGGAGAGTATATTTTGGATTAGTCAATATCCACTGGGCGAAGCAAATTAGTGGCCTTAGGCCCCCCGCATTTATGCTGTTTCTCTTCTCCTGAAAAGACTCAAGCAGCCTTTACCGTGGGCAGTAAATATTCAGCCATAAATGTCTATTCTCAACGTTTGTTTTCAACTTAGAGAGCTCGAAAGGTTTTAGTTTACGCCAAGCTTTAGATAGTAAGAGGAAGATAGATGGAAAGCAACAACCTATCTCTACAAGTGTATTCATGTTTGATTGTTGGGATTGTTGTTTTAGTCTGACAATCGGGGTGGGTGGGGTTTCTGTTTTTTTTTTCTTTCTATGTTTATTGTTATTTCCTTCCTAAAGAGACACATAGGTCACTTCAGTATTCAAACTAAAGATGAAACATTTCTTGACTATTTACATATGAGAGATTTCCATTCGGTTACACATTTGAAACCCAACCCTATGCTTAATCCACTAACATATGTCACATTCAACGTAAAAGGTCTTAACAGCAAGATTATGAGGAAAAGAGTCTATACATACCTTAAGAAATTAAAGGCTGACATTGTGTTTTTACAAGAAACACATCTTATAGCCAGTGAACACAATAAATTGAAGAGGGAATGGGTAGGACAAGTTTTTGCGTCCTCTTAACTCCAAAGCAAGATGAACTGCAATTTTGATAAGTAGACACATCCCCTTCTGTGTCAACAACACCATCTCTGATCCCTCAGGCAGGTTTGTTTTGGTGCAGGGGCATATGTTTTCAGAGTCAACAACACCATCTCTGATCCCTCGGGCAGGTTTGTTTTGGTGCAGGGAATATGTTTTCAGAGTCAACAACACCATCTCTGATCCCTCTGGCAGGTTTGTTTTGGTGCAGGGAATATGTTTTCAGAGTCAACAACACCATCTCTGATCCCTCGGGCAGGTTTGTTTTGGTGCAGGGAATATGTTTTCAGAGTCAACAACACCATCTCTGATCCCTCTGGCAGGTTTGTTTTGGTGCAGGAGAGTATGTTTTCAGAGTCTTGGACCCTATTGAATATTTATGCTCCTAACTTCGATGACCATATGTTTATTCAGAATGTCTTCCTTCAGGTTTTCAAGCACCACCAGGATGCCTACTAGCTGGAGATTTCAATTTTTGTATAGATACAGTTCTTGATATGTCCTCTGATAAACCCTCACCTCTGACCAAAGCCGGCAAGCTCACCATGTCATTCATGAAATATCTTAATTTACTAGACATCTGGCGACAGTTGCACCCACAGGATATGGACTACTCTTTTTATTCACAACCACACAACACACACACGCATAGATAGCTTTTTACTATAGACCCAACTGTTTCATAGAGTGTTAGATATCGAGTATCTCCCCAGATTGCTTAGTGACCATTCTCCTCTGGTATTATCAATCTCCATTCCTACCAAGGTAAATGGAGCATATAGATGGAGACTAAATTCTACACTCCTGAAGCAACCTGCATTTTGTGCATTCATCAAAGAGCAGATCAATATTTTTACTTTTGACAAACAAACCCTCCGCTCCTGACAGTTTCATTCTTTGGGACACATTGAAGGCCTATCTGAAGGGACAGATCATTTCCTATACTAAAGGGCTGAAGAGAAAACACAGTGCGGAACTGAATGTCCTTGAATATGAAATCTCTGAGCTAGAGAATACTTACCAAAGAGGCCCCACTAAATATCTATGCAGGCTTTTGGCAAATAAAAAACTGAACTATAATACTCTGAACACATATCAAGCTGAGGGCCATCACAAAATCAAAACAGCGTTATTACGAGCTTGGAGAGAAAGCACACAAAGTATTGGCATGGCGACTGAAAGCAGAGGAAAGTAAGAGGACAATTAATGCTATAGAAACTCTTACTAATGAGATATCTTTCGACCCTACGGAAATTAATGATACTTTTAAGAAATACTACGAAGACCTCTACACTTTCCAATCAAGCGATGATCTATCAGAGATCGACTCCTTTCTCTCCTCTCTCAACCTCCCATGCCTGTCAGAGGTAGACAGAGAGCGCCTGAGTGAACAGTTCTCAGTTCCTGAATTGTTGTAGGCCATTATATCCTTATATTCAAATAAATCTCCTGGGGAGGATAGCTTCCCTCCAGAGTTCTATAAAGAATTTAGGGAGCTGTTGGTACCTTACCTTATGGAGGTACTTAAAAAAGACGGGGAGGACAACTGCTTTCCAGAGTCTTTCTCTCAAGCAGTGGAAAGGAAAAAACACGCTAAAGTGTGCCTCCTATAGACCAATCTCTCTCCTTGTAAACTGGTCACCAAGATGCTATCTAAGAGACTGGAGTCATGTCTTCCCCTGTTGGTCAACCCAGACCAGACTGGCTTCATAATTAATAGATTGTCCTCCAATAATCTCAGAAGGTTTTTATATATAATTCACCTTGCTAACAAAAACAAAATACCCCGTGTCGCAGTCTCCCTCGACGCTGAAAAGGCCTTTGATAGGGTTGAATGGCCATACCTCTTTCACATCTTGGAAAAGTTTGGTTTAGGTACCGTGTTTGTAAATTTGATAAAATCACCTTACAAATCTCCTAAAGCTAGGATTGCTACCAATGGGATTAATTCCTCCTCTTTCCCTCTCTATAGGGGGAACAGACAAGGTTGCCCAATTAGCCCCCACCTCTTTGCCCTCACTATCGAACCGATGGCTGAGGCTATTAGAACATGTCCTGACATACATGCCTTTGAGGTGGGCCCCCATACCCATAAATTATCACTCTTTGCAGACGACCTTATCTTATTTCTAACAAACCCAGAACATTCCCTCTCACTTGCAGAACCTATTAAGTGTTATAGTTCTTTCTCTGGATATAAGGTTAATTTTGATAAAAGTTAAATCTTACCATTGTCTGTCTTTGACCACCATACCATCAAGCACAAGTTTCCTTTTAGATGGTATCCTGTGGGCTTCACATATTTGGGCATAATGGTGGATGGTAACCTGAACAACCTCTATAAACTCAATCTGGCCAGCTTGTTGCTGGATATAAGGTGCTTGATGTAAGGTGACCTGTGTAAATGGATGGACTTGCCTCTCACTCTACTGGGTAGAATCAATGTAATTCAAATGAATGTCCTACCCAGATTTCTATATTTGTATATTCTCTCCCTATCCCTGTGCCCGCAGCATTCTTTTCCTCTCTCGACAAGCTGACCAGACGGTTTATCTGGCATGACAAGACCCCTAGGGTTAGCCTGGATAAACTGACCCTTGGTTATGGTCAAGGTGGCTTAAACCTCCCCAATTTTAGAATGTACTACTGGGCTGCACAGTCTAGGTTTCTGGCTCAGAGGTTTGACAATGGTCCCTCTCCCTCATGGTTGAACATTTCAAAGTTTAAGGTAAATGATGACACTGGTGCAGAATTGTTTTACAAATGGGACAGTAAATCTATAAAAACCATCACAGACAACCCTTTAATCATACATTCTGTCCTGGCATGGTGCAAACTACGTGAGCTGTTCAGACCAGGGGGATTCCTTTCCCCTAAAACCCCTTATGGAACAATAGATTGATTCCTATGTTTTTCTGTTTTTCCAGAATAGTAACTTTATACTATGGTCTGATAAGGGGATCACTCGTCTGGAACACTGTTGTGAGGAGGGAGTTCTTATGTTTTTTGATCAGCTGAAACAGAAATACCACTTGCCTAACAGGGACTTCTTTAGCTGCCTACAACTACGGCACTTTATTAGGGTAACTCTCAAGGGACAATGGAACATACCTAAGATGTCACCTATTGAACAACTCTGCCACGCAGACCAACCACTGTTCAAGACCATTTCCCATGTTTACGATGCTCTTATGTCAGGACTAACACGGCCTGAGCTAGATAAACGCTGACTTAGATGGGAAAAAGATCTGGGCATTAATCTTGATGAGGATCTATGGAGTGACCTACGCAGGGATGGGGTTACATCCACATTGAACTCCAGATACAGACTGATCCAGTTTAATTTCCTCCATCAGCTCTATATCACCCCATCTAGACTGCACAGGTTCAACCCAGATATCTCCTCCCTATGTTTTAGATGTGGCTCAGATGAAGGAACATTCCTCCATTCCACTTGGCAGTGTTCAAAACTACACGGTTTCTGGCAGGGGGTATGCGATACCATATCCTCAATTCACAGGGTTGCATTCCCTTTAGACCCGGAGGTCTGTCTACTGGGTAACTTTACTAACACCAATCTTAGGCAAAGCCATACTATAAAACTAACAGAAATATTGCTATCGATTGCCAAGAAATGTATTTCCTTGAAATGGAAATCGGATTCCCCCCTGCCAGTTGCAATGTGGCTTTCGGAAGTTAATAGTTGTATCCCACTGGAGAAAATCACTTACTGCTTGATGAATAGGTTAGAGACATTTTATAGAATTTGGCAACCTTTTATTGACTATATGGAGAATCTCCCCCCACATCACATTGATTGAATCTCTATATAATTATATAATAATATATAATGTTTCACGCGTAATGTATAATATGAAGCTTACGGCAGTATCTCTTTATTATTATTTTTTATTTTGCTATAATTATACTTATTTACTGTATGTTTGAATATACAATTATTATTATTAATAAAAAAATTTGTTACGCTTGTCTGTTACTGTCACTTTGTAATATTGTTGTCTAATATCTTTTCACTTTTGCTATGAATGTTCTTAATTGGAAAATGCAAAAATAAAATATTCCCCCAAAAATTCTGCCTATGATTGCTTCAAAGCAAATAACACTGAAACATGCATGAGAGCATCAGCTGTTCCAGATGACTGGGATCATGCTCTCCGCAGCCAATGTAAGACCTTTAAACAGGTCAACATTGACAAGGCCACTGGGCCAGAATGATTACCAGGACCTGTACTGCGAGCATGCGCAGTCCAACTGGCAAGTGTTTTCACTGACATTTTCAACCTCTCCCTGTCCGAGTCTGTAATACCGACATGTTTCAAGCAGACCACCATAGTACCTGTGTCCATGAACACTAAGGTAACCTGCCTAAATGACTACTGACCCGTAGCACTCACATCTGTAGCCATGAAGTGCTTTGAAAGGCTGGTCATGGCTCACATCAAGACCATTATCCCAGAACCCCCAGACCTACTCCAATTTGCATACCTCCCAAACAGATACACAGATGATGAAATCTCTATTGCACTCCACATTGCCCTTTCCCACCTGGACAAAATTAACACCTACGTGAGAATGCTATTCATTGACTACAGCTCAGCATTCAATACCATACTGCCCTCAAAGCTGATCAATAAGCTAAGGACACTGGGACTAAACACCTCCCTCTGCAACTAGATCCTAGTCTTCCTGACGGGCCACGCCCGAGTGGTAAGGGTAGGTAACAACATATCCGCCACACTAATCCTTAACACAGGGGCCCCTCAGGGGTGTGTGCTCAGTCCCCTCCTGTACTCCCTGTTCACTCATGACTGCATGGACAGGCATGACTCCAACACCATCATTAAGTTTGCAGATGACACAACAGTGCTAAGCCTGATCACCTACAACGACGAGACAGGAGGTCAGAGACCTGGCCGTGTAGTGCCAGGACAACAACCTCTCCCTCAACGTGATCAAGACAAAGGAGATGATTGTGGACTACAGGAAAAGGAAGACTGAGAACGCATGCATTCTCATCAACGGGGCTGTAGTGGAGCAGGTTGGGAGCTTCAAGTTCCTTGGTGTGCACATTACGACAAAACCTATTCCCCCTCAGGAGACTGAAAAGATTTGCCATGGGTCCTCAGATCCTCAAAAGGTTCTACAGCTGCACCATCGAGAGCACTGGTTGCATCACTGCCTGGTATGGAAACTGCTCGGCCTCTGACCACAAGAACCTACAGAGGGTAGTGCGTATGGCCCAGTACGTCACTGGGGCCAAGCTTCCTGCCATCCAAGACCTATATACTAGGCGGTGTCAGAGGAAGTCCCTGAACATGTCAAAGACTCCAGTCACCCTAGTCATAGACTGTTCTCTCTGCTACCGCACGGCAAGCAGTACCGGAGCACCAAGTCTAGGACCAAAAGGCTCCTTAACAACTTTCACCCCCAAGTCACAAGACTGCTGAACAATTAATCAAAATCCCCCCCCCCCGGACTATTTACATTGACCCCCCCATTTGTTTTTACACTGCTGCTACGTGTTGTCTTATCTATGCATAGTCACTTTACGCAGACCTACATGTACAATTTACTTTGACTAACCTGTAGCCCCGCACATTGACTCAGTACTAGTACCCCCTGTATATAACCTTGTTATTGTTATTTTATTGTTTAACTTTGTATTATTTTTTACTTTAGTTTATTTAGTAAATATTTTCTTAGCTATTTCTTGAACTGCGTTGTTGGTTAATGTTTTGTAAGTAAGCATTTCACGTTAACCTGTTGCACGTGAGAAATATAATTTGATTTGATTTGCTGGGCGTGAAGTCTTGTATTCCAGCACTAACACACCTAATTCAACTTATCAAATCTAATGAGTTCCTTATAATGTGTATTATTGATGGTGTGCCATGTGCCATAGGCCTACAGTATGATGGAATTACTGGCCTAATGGGCATGTGCAATGTGCTCCTTGACATTGTAGGAATACTAGGAATAGATATAGTCCATGGTTCACTCCAGACCTGTCTGCCTTTGACCAGCACAGAAACATCCTGTGACGTTCTGCATTAGCATCGAATAGCCCCCGTAATATGCAACTTTTCAGGGAAGTTAGGAACAAATATACACAGGCAGTTAGGAAAGCTAAGGCTAGCTTTTTCAAACAGAAATGTGCATCCTGTAGAACTAACTCAAAAAGTTCTGGGACACAGTAAAGTCCATGGAGAATAAGAGCACCTCCTCCCAGCTGCCCACTGCACTGAGGCTAGGAAACACTGTCACCACCGATAAATCCACAATAATTGAGAATTTCAATAAGCATTTCTCTACGGCTGACCATGCTTTCCACCTGGCTACCCCTACCCCGGTCAACAGCCCGTCACCCTCCACAGCAACTCGCCCAAGCCCCCACCATTTCTCCTTCACCCAAATCCAGATAGCTGATGTTCTGAAAGAGCTGCAAAATCTGGACCTCTACAAATCAGCAGGGCTAGACAATCTGGATCCTCTCTTTCTAAAATTATCTGCCGAAAATGTTGCAACCCCTATTACTAGCCTGTTCAACCTCTTTTGTATCGTCTGAGATTCCCAAAGATTGGAAAGCTGCCGCGGTCATCCCCCTCTTCAAAGGGGGTGACACTCTAGACCCAAATTGCTACAGACCTATATCTATCCTACCCTGTCTTTCTAAGGTCTTCGAAAGCCAAGTTAACAAACAGATTACCGACCATTTCGAATCCCACCGTACCTTCTCCGCTATGCAATCTGGTTTCAGAGCTGGTCATGGGTGCACCTCAGCCACGCTCAAGGTCCTAAACGACATCATAACCGCCATCGATAAGAGACATTACTGCGCAACCGTAGTCATCGACCTGGCCAAGGCTTTCGACTCTGTCAATCACCACATTCTTATTGGCAGACTCGACAGCCTTGGTTTCTCAAATGATTGCCTCGCCTGGTTTAACAACTACTTCTCTGATAGAGTTCAGTGTGTCAAATCGGAGGGCCTGTTGTCCGGACCTCTGGCAGTCTCTATGGGTATGCCGCAGGGTTCAATCCTCGGGCCGACTCTCTTCTCTGTATACATCAATGATGTTGCTCTTGCTGCTGGTGATTCTCTGATAGACCTCTACGCAGACGACACCATTCTGTATACTTCTGGCCCCTCTTTGGACACTGTGTTAACTAACCTCCAGACGAGCTTCAATGCCATACAACTCCTTCCGTGGTCTCCAACTGCTCTTAAACGCAAGTAAAACTAAATGTTATTCAACCGATTACTGCCCGCACCTGCTCGCCTGTCCTGCATCACTACTCTGGACAGGTCTGACTTAGAATATGTGGACAACTACAAATACCTAGGTGTCTGGTTAGACTGTAAACTCTCCTTCCAGACTCACATTAAGCATCTCTAATCCAAAATTAATCTAGAATTGGCTTCCTATATCGCAACAAAGCATCCTTCACTCATGCTGCCAAATATACCCTCGTAAAACTGACTCTCCTACTGATCCTCGACTTCGGTGATGTCATCTATAAAATAGCCTCCAACACTCTACTCAACAAACTGGATGCAGTCTATCACAGTGCCATCCGTTTTGTCACCAAAGCCCCATACACTACCCACCATTGCGACCTGTACGCTCTCGTTGGTTGGCCCTCGCTCCATACTCGTCGCCAAACCCACTGGCTACAGGTTATCTACAAGTCTCTGCTAGGTAAAGCCCCGCCTTATCTCAGCTCACTGGTCACCATAGCAGCACCCACTCGTAGCACACGCTCCAGCAGGTATATTTCACTGGTCACCCCCAAAGCCAATTCCTCCTTTGGTCTTCTTTCCTTCCAGTTCTCTGCTGCCAGTGACTGGAACGAACTGCAAAAATCTCATCACTTATCTCCCTCACTAGCTTTAAGCACCCGCTGTCAGAGCAGCTCACACATTACTGCACCTGTACATAACCCATCTATAATTTAGCCCAAACAACTACCTCTTCCTCTACTGTATTTATTTATTTATTTTGCTCCTTTGCACCCCATTATTTCTACTTTGCACATTCTTCCACTGCAAATCTACCATTCCAGTGTTTTACTTGCAATATTGTATTTACTTCGTCACCATGTCCTTTTTTTTGCCTTTACCTCCCTTATCTCACCTCATTTGCTCACATTGTATATAGACTTATTTTTCTACTGTATTATTGACTGTATGTTTTGTTTATTGCATGTGTAATTCTGTGTTGTTGTATGTGTCGAATTGCTACGCTTTATCTTGGTCAGGTCGCAGTTGCAAATGAGAACTTGTTCTCAACTAGCCTACCTGGTTAAATAAAGGTGAAATAAAAAATACAAATTGTATATCTGAAGCAGAGAATAGCTAAACACACAGCATTTGCATATTGTTGAGCTATATGTTTCTGACATTTTAAATTGTTTAGAGCAAGTCCTTATAGGTATCTTAACATTATGAATGTTAGGTACAAATTAGAATCTACAAATTTGTAGGCTAATTAAAAATATCAAAAAGGAAAACAACGTGGAGCCTTGTAATTTTAATTTCCTTTTCCCAAAGTACCTATAGTCCTATGTATTTTACAGGAAGTGAGCTTTAATCATCAATGTCATGACACGGGTATAATGAAAGAGCCATAAGGTATAATATATGAGATTCATAATGTTAAGATACCATAATCTAATTGGTAGCATATTACACTGGTTTCCTACCCTTTGGTGTGCAATTTGATTTACTCAACACATTCACAAATGGTGGCTTTGATCATAGTTTTGAAGTTTAAAGCCAATTTATGCTTGATCCTGCAATGAGGCCGGAGGCTCCATACGGAGAGTGTGATGCAATTGTGGAGCCTCCTGAGGCGTGTATTGGCCAAATCAAGCTCTGTACCGCATCGCCGTGCGCCTCCCAAATTGTGTAACATGCGGAGGGCTCCGTATAGCTCCATATTGACATGATTGGTTGACGGTAGGTGGAGGCGGTACGTCCTGTATAAACACAAACTCACTTCCTTGACAACTGACTGCCCTACCAAGCAAAAAGGTAGTAACTACTCAAAGTGTGGAACTGAGAAAAATGGCTTTTATTTACATTGGTTTCACAGTAACTTTATAAAGTTACTGCTAACATGACCCCCATTTTCTCCAAAATACAATAGAGGCATGATACTTGTTCACATGATTAAGCATGTATTTAATGTATCAAAAATGACATTAACACATTTTCCACCAAATGAGCTGTTTCTGCCTTTTTGCTTGGTAGGACAGAACAGCTCTGCTCCGTGAAGCACAAGAAGTATGAATGCCCTGACTTACGTTTGAGGCTGCATCGCAGTAAATGTTGCATGGCCAGTGCCAATGCCAGACTGACCATAAATCGGCTTTTTAGGTTGATTGATGTTCATAGCTACGCAGCTAGCATGACAAACCAAACATTGTTGTGCAAATCACTCTTCACCCACCATCAACACAAACAATCTCTGCAATCCTCCTCCATGCCATTGACCTTCTGATTTTGTCTCTGTATTCTAGCAAAGTGACATTATATAGAATTGGAAAACCAGACACATCGATGATTGCCTTTCCACCATCTTGTTTTGGTTTTGCTTGCCCGTAACTAACGACAAGTGGATCTATTGCCACGTTCAAAACATCTGGGAACTCGGGAATCTCAGACTTCCGACTTCAGTGCATTGAAGACAACTAGGAACTCTGAAGAAAATAGCTCAAACTGGGAAAAATAGTTTTGAAAGGTCATCCAAGTCGGAAACTTTGGCGTCGTTTTAGAGCTCCAACTTTCCGACCTGAAAATCACTGGCCTCATGATTTGACCTTGTTCGTTCCCCGAGTTCCCAGTCTTGAAACCACGATACAGTGCCTTCGGAAAGTATTCTGACCCCATTCCTTTTTTCCACATTTTGGTACATTACAGCCTTATTCTAAAATGCATTAAAAATACAAAAAATATTTAACAATCTACACACAATATCCCATAATGACAACCCGGAAACAATATTTTTAAATTTATTTTTGCAAATTTATTACAAATAAAAAACAGAAAAACCTTATTTACATATGTTTTCAGACCCTTTGCTATGAGACTCGAAATTTAGCTCCGGTGCATCCTGTTTCCATTGATCATCCTTGAGATGTTTCTACAACTTCTGTTTCTTCCACTTGTGGTAAATTCAATTAATTGGACATGATTTGGAAAGGCACACACCTGTCTATATAAGGTCTCACGGTTGACAGTGCATGTCAGAGCAAAAACCAAGCCAAGAGGTTGGAGGAATTGTCCGTAGAGCTCCAAGACAGGTTTATATCGAGTCACAGATCTGGGGAAGGGTACCAAAACATTTCTGCAACATTGAAGGTTCCCAAGAACACAGTGGCCTCCATCATTGTTGAATGGAAGAAAATTGGAACCACCAATACTCTTCCTAGAGCTGACCGCCAGGCCAAACTGAGCAATCGGGGGAGAAGGGTCTTGGTCAGGGAGGTGACAAAGAACACGATGGTCACTCTGAGAGGCCTCTAAAGTTCCTCTGTGGAGATTGGAGAAACTTCCGGAAGGATAACCATCTCTGCACTACTCTGGCAATCAGGCCGTTATGGTGGAGTGACCAGATGGAAGCCACTCCTCAGTAAATACCAAGCATCACGTCTGGAGGAAACCTGGCACCATCCCTATGGTGAAGCATGGTGGGGGCTGCATCAGGCAGGGACTGGGAGACTAGTCAGGATTGAGGCAAAGGCAAATGGAGCAAAGTACAGAGAGATCCTTGATGAAAACCTGCTCCAGAGTGCTCAGGACCTCAGACTGGGGCGGAGGTTCACCTTCCAATAGGACAATGACCCTAAGCACACAGTCAAGACAATGCAAGAGTGGTTTCGAGACAATTCTCTGAATGTCCTTGAGTGGCCCAGATGGAGCCCGGACTTGAACTCAATCTAACATCTCTGGAGAGACCTGAAAATAGCTGTACATCAATGCTTCCCATCCAACCTGCCAGAGCTTGAGAGGATCTGCAGAGAATAATGGGAGAAACTCCCCAAATACAGGTGTGCTAAGCTTGTAGCGTCATACCCAAGAAGACTTGAGGCTGTAATCACTGCCAAAGGTGCTTCAAAGTACTGAGTAAAAGGGTCTGAATACTTATGTAAATGTTTATTTCTGTTGTTTTATTTTCAATTAATTTGCAAATATTTCTAAAAATCAGTTTTTGCTTTGTCATTATGGGGTATTGTGTGGTGATTGTAATCAATTTTAGAATAAGGCTGTAATCTAACAAAATGTGGGAAAAGTCAAAAGGTTCTGAATACTTCCTTAGGCACTATTACATTACATTTACCTCAACTATCCTCTACCCCAGCACATTGACCCCCTGTACATACTGCAGCCTCGTTTTTGTTATGTTATTGTAACTTTTTTTAACTTTCGTTTATTTCGGAAATGATTTCTTAACTCTATTTTTCTTAAAACTGCATTGTTGGTTAAGGGTTTGTAAGTAAGCATTTCACGGTGAGGTCTGCACCTGTTTGTTTTTTTGCCCCTGTGCCAGAATAATTTTGATTTGATTAATATAAGGAATTTTAAATTATTTATACTTTTACTTTTGATACTTAATTAAGTATTTTTTAGCAATTCAAAACACTTTTAGACTTTTACTCAAGCAGTATTTTACTGTCTGACTTTCACTTTTACTTGAGCAACTTTCTATTTGAAGGTATCTACACTTTATCTCATGTATGACAATTGGATACTTTTACCACCACTGATCATGATTGATCGTACATTCCAGCTCAGTAGCCAGCGGCACGTGCTTAAACGATTGTTTGAGGACCGCCATGATATCATAGAAGAAGAAGAAGAAGACAAAGAAGAAGAAGACAAAGAAGAGGAAGAAAGGACGACTGGGTGAAATTACCACGCATGCGCATTGTGAGAGGTATTCAAAAAATACTTCCTGGTCAACAAAGGCACTCTGTTTACATTTTATTGATGCTAAACTACATTTGATTTCGAGGCGTCGGCATCTATGCTTTTCTACAGCCTATTTCTTCTACACTTCCAATTAACAATCCTGTAAGCGTTTTCTCTAGTAATGGCAAATTCCGTTGCTTTTCACACTCAGCTAGCCTCCATCATGGAGGTTTTGGCTAACGCGGCCGTGGCTGAAATCTGCGAGCTTGTTGACAATGGCTATGCCGTGCTGCATGTGGAGATATCTCGAGGCCAGAAGGAGAATGAAACTTTGAGGAGAAAACTACGGCTGATGGAGATGAAAGTGTCTAGTGCGAGAGAGGGAATGGGAAACTCCGTCCTTCCGCACAGTCGCTTTCGAGCTCACCTTGGCATGGAATCCAAAAGGACATCAAACAGTACGTTACATTTACTGGTTATAAACAATTCATTTACATTAATTGGTTAGAGCATTAATAACGTATAGTGTGTCTGGATGCATGCTTATTCCCCTCTACTCGTTTTAGGCGAGGTACGATGTCGGGGAGCAATTGATTCCAAGTTGGTAACCAGCATGTTTAGGCACAGAGAGTCCTCGGGTGACACTGGACAAACGACAACACCGAGAAAGGTAAGCTTTACGTTTGCCTCGGTGTGCCTCATTTCCCCACAATATTTCAAAAAGGCCGCCTCTAATTATTTCACAATGGTTATCAACACCACCTCGGTCTGAAAGCAAACATGACCTAGCCTACCTAGGCTTAGTGGTCATCTTGCAGTAAAGCTATGTTGTTTTACCTGTTTACTGTGCTGTTAGTGCTCTTGTTGTATCTTTTCAGTTTTCTTTGACTGTGTACCATGTGCACGGTAAGTGGATTATTCCCAGTTATATCTGGCATCCCAACTGATTTTACACAGACTGCAGGGTTGGAAGAGAGAAACCCCAAATCCCCTACCATCAAAGAGGAGATGTGGGAAGAATCCTGGGAGAATCATGACCAATGGGGGAGACTGAGTGGTGGTGAGTAAAAATGGTAGACAAGCTTATGTGTTTTCATTATACCTTTTGGAAAAGTGTTTTCATACACACCTCATTACACTTTGATGCTTTCAGTTATGCCTTTCCCATACATATGAATGAATCAACCTTTCTATTGACCCAATAACTTGCCAAATGAATACTGTCATGTAAAGTGATTGCGACAATGTTAAACTACATACGGAATACAATTTAATACATTTATTTAAGTACAACTGAATTTGTCAGTTTGGGCTTTCATATAGACTACTGTATAGATGTATACCAATAACTCTCTGAAATGGCTCATATCCTTCAACTTTCATATAGACTATACTGTATAGATGTATACCAATAACTCTCTGAAATGGCTCATATCCTTCAACTTTCATATAGACTATACTGTATAGATGTATACCAATAACTCTCTGAAATGGCTCATATCCTTCAACTTTCATATAGACTATACTGTATAGATTTATACCAATAACTCTCTGAAATGGCTCATATCCTTCAACTTTCATATAGACTATACTGTATAGATGTATACCAATAACTCTCTGAAATGGCTCATATCCTTCAACTGATGTGATTGTTGATGATTACCTTCATGATGAGCATCCAGTTTTTATAGTGATTCACACACGGCCTTGTTGATTTTCTAGGAGCTTTACATCACAGTGCTGATGGAGGAGAAAGGCAATCCAACGTGGACACAGAGGCTGCTCAACCAATCAGCAAACAGGAGAACGCCAGCTCTTGTTTATGGGTGAGTGGTGAAACGGACAACAACCTCCTGCCAGGATCAAATAACCTGAGTGTGAACAAAAGATCTCGAAACCCAGGACTGGAAAATGGTGATGGAATACTTAAAAGTGTGGGCTTTGATTGTATGATGTTTGAGCCCCACAGACAACTTGGGACCCTTCGCACACAGGGTTCTGGGGCTGATCTTCCCGAGTGCTCTTACTCTCATGTGGATGTTGTCCCCACTCAATCGGAGTCAGAGAATGGATTCCCCTATGACATGAGCAAAGTGATTCCCTCCATAACTGAGCACAAAAAACCTGTTGCTTACCAGGACGGTAGACAGAGGGCGCCGTTGCCCTCAGAGCCTCACAGGACTGTAGGAAAAGGCATGGAAACAGGATCCAATGGTTTGGTCTCCCATGACAGTCATAACAATGATGGGAGTAACAATGGCGACGTCTCAGCAGGTAAGCTGTTAACTTGTAGTTTCTGCGGTAAGACTTTGACTTGTCTGAAGAATCTCAAGACACACCTGAGGGTTCACACCGGGGAGAAGCCGTTCAGCTGCGCGCAGTGCGGGAAGCGCTTCTCCGACTCCAGCAACCTCAAGCGACACCAGAGCGTTCACACGGGGGAGAGACGCTACGGCTGCAGCCACTGCGGCAAGCGCTTCGCACAGTCGGGCTCACTCAAAGTCCACATGAGCGTACACACGGGATGTAAGCAGTTCAGATGTATGCACTGTGGGAAGACTTTCATATCGGCCAATCACCTCTATAGACACATCAGTGTTCACGATGGATAAATACTTTTACCAACAACTTTTCAATGGGTGAGAGCATGCCTAAACGTGCTTCAGCCAAGCTTGAACAGAAAAGGGACTCGGGAGGTTGGAATTTATTGGGATGACTCATGTACTGGAGGCAGCTCTGCAGGGTAGTCAACCACAGTCATAAAATCAGCTCTTTAAACCAAACAACTTAAGACCAAAAAGCTAAAAAAAAAAAAAACATTTGTACAATATACGGTGCATTTGGAAAGTCTTCAGACCCCTAGACCTTTTCCACATTGTTACATTAGCCTTATTCTGAATTCGATTAAATTGCCCCCCCCCTCCCCTCAAGCTACACACACTACCCAATAATGACAAAGCATAAACAGGTTTAGACATTTTTGCAAGATGTAGAAACATCAAGGGGGATCAGTGGAGACATGATGCACCTGAGATCAATTTTGAATCTCATAGCAAAGGGTCTGAATAATTATGTAAATAAGCTAATTCTTATTTGCAAAAATGTCTAAAAATCTGTTCACCTTTGTCATTATGGGGTATTGTGTGTAAATTGAGGGACAATTTTAATTTAATCCATTTTAGAATAAGGCTGTCTCTTAACAAAATGTGAAAAAAGGAAGGGGTCAGAATACTTTCCCAATGCACTGTGTATAACCAATTTAGATTTTGCAGCTGGCCCGTCTAGTGGAAATCGCTCAACTGTGCCTCCAGGACAACAGTCATCCCAATAAACGTCAACCTGCAAAGGAATCGGGTGCTTGACTGACGGACTTTATAGTCCAAAAATGATTCCTTACATTGAAGTGTGTTTTTGTAACTATCGTTGTTAGTCACTCATCCTCTGACATGACAGTGCCTCATTTGAGGAAAATAGTGATAGTATGTAGATGTAAGTGGTATTGTCAAACAAATAACTTTCATGGTGCAAATTCTGTAATAGTGTATTAACCAGACAGTTATTATTTATTTTCCAATAATACGAGCATGGTGTAGTCATGATTAATAGGGTTCCTAAAAGAGCCAGTCAAAGTAAATGGATGGATGTTGCACAGGCTCACTGCTACACGAAGGCCTCTTACAGTCAATGAAATATTCACTGCCCTATCAATCTAAGTCTCTACTCCTCAGCTGGTGCAGAAAGTGGTCAGTGGTTTGAACATTGACGAGTCATTCATGATACATTTCACGGTCACGTTATAGACTCGCATTAGAAACAGAATATTTCCAGAGATCCTGAAAATATTGAATCTTAAAAATAAGGTCACATACTTGGACAACTATAAAAAATGACATTTAATAATGTTGTATACGCCAATTGAGTTGAACTATTTTACACATCTGTTAGAAAAGATGAACATTTCAGTGCAATATAGCTCATTAACTATTAAAGAATATAAAAACAGTACAACTGATTACATTTTCAGATACATCCAATATGAGTGCAAAAGATAAACATGCATTACAAAGAACCACACATTTTGCAAATGTGGAAACTAGTTGAGTATCAAAGCATTAGAAATTATGATTATTTTAAAAAAGTAACATTTCAAACTGGTTTATGTAAAGGTACTGTAAGTGACCAAATGTACACAATAGGAAATTGCTTAAATCTCAAGGTCTTGTAAAGTACATTCAGTATATGCCAGTAAATCATGAATATTACAAAGAAATAACAGCCATGTTGTCTTCATATACTGTAGTATGTACATTAGCTTTTGTTTACAATAAACTAGCAATAAAATGGTGTCTACTGGCAACTTTTTTTAAATATATTAATTTTGGCTTATTGATGAAGTATTGGTGATTTAACACTTTCTGGTCAGCATTGTAAAATCATTCAGATTTGGCACTTGGAGTGAATACATACAGCAATACTTCTCAAGTCACTTTCGTCTGGACACATAGTACATATATGGAGACAATTAGATACAGCTTTTCTAAAGGACCAACAACATGCAACGTCTTACAAAGAATGGCGAGTTGAGATGTACAAAAAGAAGAACTCATTATTAAAGTACAAATCCCCTACTTTTAGATTCTCAAAAAATCCTGCTGTAGTTTGAGGTCCAAACATGACTCATATTTCAACTTTATAAAGCTATACGATATGAACTTTATTCACTTGCTGTGCCCTGTTCCTTTTCCTGACAGAAAACACACTTTCCCTCAGCCTTCAATGCCATTACATACTCAACATTATCCCATTTAATGAGTCAAAGGGCGATTGTTTTATTCATTGCCGCCGTCATTATCCTCAACATTCACATTCTATTATTGTGATCCACTGATAAGTGGTTGTGGTTAACCACAAGAGGCAGCTAGTGGTATGAGTATTATGGAAATGACCACCTCCTCCCCATATCCCTTGAATAGAAACATTTCTATACGCGTTTCAGCACTACCATGAGGAGATAGGCTGTTATCTGATTCCGCAGTCTACTGCCTACTGATATGTAGGCCTGTTTTGTTTAGCAGGCACAGCATGCTATTAGCTAAGCCAGGCTAACGAAGGCACTTAGCATGTTGTATTTCCATTAGCTTCTATTCAGATTAAAAGTTGCAGCTGTCATTTTTGTGAGGAAAAAACAGGTCTCAGACTGCAAGCCACTTCTACTTTAATGGCCCTGCAATTGTATTCAAAATACTGGAAGCTAGAAAATAAGTAACACTGGACAGCCCTAAAAAACCCAAGATCAACTATCAACAATATCAATTCAGGTATTTGAAGAATATATTAAAAACATATATTAAAAACATGTGTGCATAATATATGATATGAATATATGATATGAATATTACCGACTTATTTTTATATTCAGGATTATGGGAAACATCTTAGACAAGCAAATGGCAGTGATCAGTGAGCAAAATAACTAGCAATGTCCGGAAGGCATATTATCCAATACAAGTTCCAAATACGCAATGCATCGTGGTTTACAAAAATACAGTTAAAATCATCTTCTCCTAATGCACATCTTTGTGGAGTTTCAAATTAAATTGCTTTTGATTATATTATATTATTATGTGTTTTTTTTGTATTTATTCCACTGATCTGTGCTCATTTTTGCATGACCAGTGTCACCCTATACCCGCTCAATTGAGCCCAATAGCCTGCTTTTATGACCAGATTAATGGAACTCGTGTTACATTATGTGCAAGTGCAATCTACACGCATTTATCTAATGAAATGTAAGAATCTATATGACTCTTTTTCTTGTGGTCCACATCCACCCTTTTCATTATCATAGATTCATTTCATGAGTAAACAGATATTGTGTGTGTGTGTGTGTGTGTGTGTGTGTGTGTGTGTGTGTGTGTGTGTGTGTGTGTGTGTGTGTGTGTGTGTGTGTGTGTGTGTGTGTGTGTGTGTGTGTGTGTGTGTGTGTGTGTGTGTGCACAGCTTTCATCTACTCATTCTTTGATGTAATATCCTGGAACAAAAATGAAGAACAAAGTTATTGACCACGTTAATGTAAAACATGTGGTTGCCTGAGGTCAAAATAAATGTAATTTCATATTTGAGAATATGAGACTCACCTCGGTCTTCGCTTTTCTCCACTTGCCCATGGGCCCAGATTGTGAGACAACTGGAGAAAAGGCAATGTATTAAATGAATGGTCCATTTTTTTGAAACACCATTGAAATTTGCTTCAAAAGCCACACTGAACACACTAGAGGTATACTTACACAGATATATCATTATCAATATAAAGGTGGTGAATGCCGTTGTCAGTCCCCACAACAGACACCTGAAAAATAATGAAATAGTTTACGTTAGCAGGTATTCTATACAAGAGAGCATCATTCCTATAGACCAGCAGGCTAGTGTTCCTATAGACCAACATGCTAATGTTCCTATAGACCAGCAGGCTAATGTCATTATCAAATCATTTCACACTGAATGAGATGCATACTGTTTTCTTTCCTAAAATCTGTGGTCCTTCTGTAGCTCAGTTGGTAGAGCATGGCGCTTGTAACGCCAGGGTAGTGGGTTCGATCCCCGGGACCACCCATACGTAGAATGTATGCACACATGACTGTAAGTCGCTTTGGATAAAAGCGTCTGCTAAATGGCATATATATTATATTTATATATTAAAATGTCCAAATAGTTTGTTGGTTATTTCAATATTTGGTTTAAAAGGTAAATGCCACCCCCATACACCTTTATACTGATGGCTTACCTTGAAAATATGGCAGAGAAGATAAAGACCATGAGAATTATGAAGAGAGCTTTCGCCATGGGAAAATCTGAAATGCATAAATATTTTAACAAAACTGACAAAAACCCAATGGAACCTCCTCTCCTGTCTTCATCTAGTACTTTTGAGACGAGAGGGGGAGCTAGATCTATAATGATATACACAACAGTTAAACATTTGAATACACAGAAGAGTGTAGATAATGAGATAACGATGGACTGCAGCTCACCTGCTGGCTGGGGTTTAGGGGGACAGCAGCTATTGGAGAGGAAGGCTGAGGGGGGCGGGACATCCAGAAGGCCACCCAGGGATTGGCCGAAATGCTCCTGGTGGACGCAGGTCTCCGTGATGATCTCCTCCTGCACCATGGGCTCGTGAGCCAACTTCGTGGGCATGGTCTCACTGTCATCTGGAATGGCAAAGGAGACACGACTACAGCTGAGGAAGGTTGTTAGTTTCACGCATCTATTCAAAGTTGGTGTGGTTTACCCTCGAAGCAGGATGATAATATGAGATACCATGTGAGCTTTGACAGCGCTCATATTTTATACATGCGGTGCCTTCGAAAGTATTCAGACCACTTCACTTTATCCACATTTTGTTACATTAGCCTTATTCTAAAATTGATTAAATTATTTTGTCCTCATCAATCTACACACACACCCTTTAATGACAAAGCAAAAACAGGTTTATAAATTGTTACTAAATTATGAAAAGTAAAAACACATTTACAAAGTATTCATACCCTTTTTACTCAGTACTTTGTTGAAGCACCTTCGGCAGCGTTTACAGCATTGAGTCTTAGGTATGACGCTACAAGCTTGGCACACCTGTATTTGGGGAGGTTCTCCCATTCTTCTATGCAGATCCTCTCAAGCTCTGTCAGGTTGCTGCACAGCTATTTTCAGGTCTCTCCAGACATGTTTGATCGGGTTCAAGTCCGAGCTCTGGCTGGGACACTTAAGGACCTTCAGAGACTTGTCCCGAAGCCACTCCTGCGTTGTCTGGCTGTGTGTTTAGGGTCATGGTCCTGTTGGAAGTTGACCCTTTGGCCCAGAGCTCTCTGGAGCAGGTTTTCATCAAGGATCTCTCTGTACTTTGCTCCATTCATCTTTCCCTCGATCCTGACTATTCTCCCAGTCCCTGCCGCTGAAAAACATCCCCACACTTCGTGATTCTTCCACCACTCTTCACCGTAGGGAGAGTGCCAAGTTTCCTCCAGATGTGACGCTTGGCATTCAAGGCAAATAATTCAATCTTGGTTTCATCAGACCAGAGAATCTTGTTTCTCAATAATACATTTGCAATACAACTGTTCGCTTTGTCATTATGAGTTATTGTATGTAGATTGCTGAGGATTAAAAAAATTTTTTTTTTAAATCCATTTTAGAATAAGGCTGTAACGTAACAAAATGTGGAAAAAGTCAAGTGGACTGAATACTTTCCGAAGGCACTGTATAAGACAGCAGCCACTTGATAAGAGCCTTGCTTAATAGGACAACAACAATACCCTTTACATAAACATGGCCAAAATTACATGAAATAAGTGCAACATTGCTTAAGTGTCACAACAGTTGGCCATCCCACGTGTCTCCCACTCAGACATAGCATAGCAGGCCTTACCATAAGTGAAGCTGCAGCTGGTGTCCAAATCGGTGGTGCTATGCTCCATCCAGGAGGACTCTGCAAGAGGTGGGTGACGCACCCCTCCGAACACTTTCTCATCCAGCCATGACTGACACGTCTCAGTCATGTCACTAAACAGACTAGCTAGAGACCGGCGGGCCTTCCGCCTGCGTCTGAAGATTCTGAAGAAACACAAGTCGTACTTTTTATCAGGACAATGTCAACAAATGTGTAAAATAATAATAATAATAATAATAATAATATATGCCATTTAGCAGACGCTTTTATCCAAAGCGACTTACAGTCATGTGTGCATACATTCTACGTATGGGTGGTCCTGGGGATCGAACCCACTACCCTGGCGATACAAGCGCCATGCTCTACCAACTGAGCTACAGAAGAGACTAATGTTCTTCATAGTATTCCTAATGTCTTTCTTTGTACTGCATCTGTGATCACAGTAATAATCAATAATGTTGTCAAGATACTTAGTATGACAGACTCAAAAAAACAAGTCCTAACTAAATCTACCTTATGTTTCATGTACTTATTTCATGTCATTTGTCATGTTAGCGTAGTGACTTGTAAAGGGTATCGTTATTGTCCCTTTGCGCAAGGTTCTTATCAATTGGCTGCTGTCCTATATGTATTGAATATGAGAGCTGCCAAAGCTCCCGTGATATCTCATATTATCCCTCTCCTTCCGACCATGACACCAAAGCTCCCGTGGTATCTCATATTATCCCTCTCCTTCCGACCATGACACCAAAGCTCCCGTGATATCTCATATTATCCCTCTCCTTCCGACCATGACACCAAAGCTCCCCTCATATTATCCCTCTCCTTCCGACCATGACACCACAGCTCCCGTGGTATCTCATATTATCCCTCTCCTTCCGACCATGACACCAAAGCTCCCCTCATATTATCCCTCTCCTTCCGACCATGACACCAAAGCTCCCGTGGTATCTCATATTATCCCTCTCCTTCCGACCATGACACCAAAGCTCCCGTGATATCTCATATTATCCCTCTCCTTCCGACCATGACACCAAAGCTCCCGTGGTATCTCATATTATCCCTCTCCTTCCGACCATGACACCAAAGCTCCCGTGATATCTCATATTATCCCTCTCCTTCCGACCATGACACCAAAGCTCCCGTGATATCTCATATTATCCCTCTCCTTCCGACCATGACACCAAAGCTCCCGTGATATCTCATATTATCCCTAGCCTTCCGACCATGACACCAAAGCTCCCCTCATATTATCCCTCTCCTTCCGACCATGACACCAAAGCTCCCCTCATATTATCCCTCTCCTTCCGACCATGACACCAAAGCTGTGGTATCTCATATTATCCCTCTCCTTCCACCATGACACCAAAGCTCCCGTGATATCTCATATTATCCCTCTCCTTCCGACCATGACACCAAAGCTCCCCTCATATTATCCCTCTCCTTCCGACCATGACACCAAAGCTCCCCTCATATTATCCCTCTCCTTCCGACCATGACACCAAAGCTCCCGTGGTATCTCATATTATCCCTCTCCTTCCGACCATGACACCAAAGCTCCCGTGATATCTCATATTATCCCTCTCCTTCCGACCATGACACCAAACCGTGATATCTCATATTAGACCATGACACCAAAGCTCCCGTGATATCTCATATTATCCCTCTCCTTCCGACCATGACACCAAAGCTCCCGTGATATCTCATATTATCCCTCTCCTTCCGACCATGACACCAAAGCTCCCGTGGTATCTCATATTATCCCTCTCCTTCCGACCATGACACCAAAGCTCCCGTGATATCACGCATGACTGTAAGTCGCTTTGGATAAAAGCGTCTGCTAAATGGCATATATTATTATTATTATTATATTATATCTCATATTATCCCTCTCCTTCCGACCATGACACCAAAGCTCCCGTGGTTTCTCATATTATCCTCTCCTTCCTCATGACACCAAATTATCTCATATTATCTCTCCTTCCGACCATGACACCAAAGCTCCCGTGGTTTCTCATATTATCCCTCTCCTTCCGACCATGACACCAAAGCTCCCGTGATATCTCATATTATCCCTCTCCTTCCGACCATGACACCAAAGCTCCCATGGTATCTCATATTATCCCTCTCCTTCCGACCATGACACCAAAGCTCCCGTGGTTTCTCATATTATCCCTCTCCTTCCGACCATGACACCAAAGCTCCCATGGTATCTCATATTATCCCTCTCCTTCCGACCATGACACCAAAGCTCCCGTGATATCTCATATTATCCCTCTCCTTCCGACCATGACACCAAAGCTCCTGTGGTATCTCATATTATCCCTCTCCTTCCGACCATGACACCAAAGCTCCCCTCATATTATCCCTCTCCTTCCGACCATGACACCACAGCTCCCGTGGTATCTCATATTATCGACCATGACACCAAAGTGGTTTGTTTTTGAAGTTATAGAGCACACAATGTTGGTTTGGATAATATTTTCTACTAAATGGCAAATATTACAATATTTGACCAAAAGCAGGTTCTAAAAGGACCATTGGGTATCGTGATACTGTATTGTCAAAGTAGTAATAATTAGACAGTGGGGTAAGTTCGAAAGCCCACAAAACCAGTGGCTTAACCATGCCATGTGAAAATTCATCTCTGAACAAATCTCTATTACATAATTCCACCAATAAATTATTTCGCGTATCATAGGCTTTCAAATAAAATGACAGCATGATTATGCAATCAAATGTCTTTTAACCAAATGCCTGCAAGGCATTGATGTTTTTAATTTTAAGAGCAAAATGGCACTGACTAGAATCTCTTAGCAATGCAAACGGTTGACTTGACTTACGACCTACAATTTACAGGACCAACCAGCCTCACATTTTCCGTGCAGCTCTCAAATAGGCTAATCCATGACCTCATCCCTATAAACAGGGCTTGTGTTTGAACACAGACCTGCATGGTTATCCACCCCCAAATAGAAATCTGAACCCATTGTCAAGAGCTGCATAACGACGGGGAGAACATTTCCGACCATGACACCAAAGTGGTTTGCTACAGTTCAAAGTGGTTTGCTACAGTTCACCAAAGTGGTTTGCTACAGCTCACCAAAGTAGTTTGCTACAGCTCACCAAAGTAGTTTGCTACAGCTCACCAAAGTAGTTTGCTACAGCTCACCAAAGTAGTTTGCTACAGTTCACCAAAGTAGTTTGCTACAGTTCACCAAAGTAGTTTGCTACAGTTCACCAAAGTAGTTTGCTACAGTCATTTTTCAATTATATTCACTGTTATTTAATACCCATAGTAGTTCTACATTTGAAACTATATACACCTCAGAGTTGAGCTTTCATAGTTATTCATGAATGCTAGCTAAACGGTGTCTTAGTGACTGACATTCAACCAGACCTAGGTCAAATACTGAGGTATCCTTGATTTAGCTCAACGTTTGCACTTCGGGGACTAGTCTGTTGGTTCCATTGCATCTGACAAACCAAGTATTTGCACAGAGGAAAATATTTGACATAATAGTTCTCTCGGTTCTGGATTCAACGTGGCATGTCTCTTTGGAACATCTCACCTGACTAGATTCTCTTTGTAGGACAGTTTGATTTTGGAGGGGGTGAGAGAGACATTGCCCTCGTCATCCCAGGTGTAGCTGTCCTCAGTCAGAACGTAGTAGCCGTTGTTGAGGAGGCGGGGGCTCCGGCGGCAGGAGCTGGGGGAGCCCGTCACGGGGTTCACAGAGTAACACTCGTATGATGAATCTGGAGATGACAGGAGGGACAGGCCCAGGCTACAGAGGACACAAAGAGAACCAAGACAGAGTTATAGATGTCAGAGTTATTCAATATCACTTTAAATATGTGTTTCAAAGCGCTGTCCAACTTTCCTTCTGGACGGGTACCGTTCAGCAGGCTTCCGCTCCAACCTAGCACACCTGATTTGACTAGTTCGATGTTCCCCAAGACCTTGATTAGTTGAAACAGGTGTGTAACAATGGGGTTGGAGCATAAGCCTGCATACTCAATAGCTCTCCAGGAGGGTCTGGTCACCCATTGCATACATAGTCAAAACAAATTGTGGGGTAATTGTAATTCTACTCGAAGGAACGCTACATTGCATCCATTTACCTTTGACTTGACTCGTTAGCCAATGTTGTTTCTCTCTTTCTCTTTATAGGTGAACCTGTTGATATACAAAAATATTGGCAGATTATGACTTCCAAGACTTCACAAGTTTGTTGGCTAGCTTAATTTATTAAAATCCATGTACCCGTGCGTCAATCTCACATAATACATTTAAAAATAGATCTGTGACGCTTGGCATTCAGGCCAAATAGTTCAATCTTGGTTTCATGAATCAAGAGAATCTTGTTTCTCGTGGTCTAAGAGACTTTAGGTTCCTTTTGGCAAACTCAAAGCGGGATGTCATGTGCCTTTTACTGAGGAGTGGCTTCCGTCTGGCCACTCTACCAAAAGGCCTGATAGGTGGAGTGCTGCAGAGATGGTTGTCCTTCTGGAAGGTTCTCCCATCTCCACAGAGGAACTCTGGATCTCTGTCAGGGTGACCATTGGGTTCTTGGTCACCTCCCTGACCAAGGCCCTTCCTTCTCCCCGATTAGCTCAGTTTGGCCGGGCGGCCAGCTGCTGTAGACATTTTTTGGTACCCTATCCAGATTTATGCCTTGACACAATCCTGTCTCGGAGCTCTACAGACAATTCCATCAACCTCATGGCTTGGTTTTTATTCTGACATGCACTGTCAACTGTGGGACCTTATATAGACAGCTGTGCGCCTCTCCAAATCATGTCCAATCAATTGAATTTACCACAGGTGGACCCCAATCAAGTTGGAGAAACATCAAGGATGATCAATGGAGACAGGATGCACCGGAGTTAAATTTCGAGTCTCATATCAAAGAGTCTGAATATTTATGTTATTATTTTTTTTTTAAATATGCAAAAAATGTTAACCTGTTTTCACCTTGTCATTATGGGGTATTGTGTGTAGATTGATAATGTTTTATTTAATCCATTTTAGAACAAGGATGTAACGTAATGAAATGTGGAAAAGGGGAAGGGGTCTGAATACTTTCTGAATGCACTGTATATTTCCTGAGCTTTTTTTAATATCTCCTAGATATAGGACGGACCTTTCAACCCTTGTTCTTTTCCCCCTATTTATGCATGTGTTATTCAGTGCATTTCTATTGGCTATAGTAGTAAATATTTTGGGGGCATACCTTATTTTGGGGGCATACCAAATCAAATAGATAAATGCTCCATGGAATGACCATAGTATAGCCAGCAGCATACCACCCTGCATCCCACTGCTGGCTTGCTTCTGATGCTAAGCAGGGTTGGTCCTGGTCGGTCCCTGGATGGAAGACCAGATGCTGCTGGCTTGCTTCTGATGCTAAGCAGGGTTGGTCCCTGGATGGAAGACCAGATGCTGCTGGCTTGCTTCTGATGCTAAGCAGGGTTGGTCCCTGGATGGAAGACCAGATGCTGCTGGCTTGCTTCTGATGCTAAGCAGGGTTGGTCCCTGGATGGAAGACCAGATGCTGCTGGCTTGCTTCTGAAGCTAAGCAGGGTCAGTCCTGGTCGGTCCTTGGATGGAAGACCAGATGCTGCTGGAAGAGGTGCTGAAGGGCCTCCAGTAGGCACCCTTTCCTCTGGTCGAAAAAAAAAATATCCCAATGCCCCAGGGCAGTGATTGGGGATATTGCCCTGTGTAGGGTGCTGTATTTCAGATGGGACGTTAAACGGGTGTCTTGACTCTCTGTGGTCACTAAAGATCCCATGGCACTTGTTGTAAGAGTAGGGGTGTTAACCCCGGTGTCCTGGCTAAATTCCCAATCTGACCATCACAGTCACCTAATCATCCCCATTCATCTCCCCTGTAACAATTCCCCAGGCTGTTGCTGTAAATGAGAACGTGTTCTCAGTCAACTTACCTGGTAAAATAGGGGTTAAAGAAATAAAGAAAACATCTTAAAACAATTCCATATGTTAACTTAGTATCCCCTCCAATGTCTTAAGACTTTTAAAAACCGATATGAGCCAAACATTTATTCTACTGTAAAAATGTACTATGTGTAAATAGGATCATTTTGGAGTTGTGTGAGACTTAAGGTCGTGACTGCATCACAATGTAAATTCAGGTTGGGTTTGTTTCAAACTTGCCCACAGCTGGCAGCTGAAAAGCCATCATCAATTCGGAGTGCATGAGCATGCGACCCAATCGTAATGCATGCGGAAAATTTGGGTTGACTTTGGACATCACTATGGGATAGTCAGGGACCATCAGTAAATTACACAATGTACATGGGAAAAATGTTAATTCCAATAGCTCCAAATTTCCAAGACATAAAAGGTCAAACCAACTATAAATTGTAGGAATTCACGTACAAATATTTAAATAATTTAATGAGAACTAAAAAGGTGTACAACATGATACAGTGGTAGCAATAAATGGTTATAACATCTACACAAAAGACAAATGCCAATGGTGGTGCAGTCCAATTCATAACCACATTCCCGTAAAGGTGAGAGAGGATCTCAGGTTAAATACTGTTCACCAGCCTCACCTATAGCCCATTCTGGTGGGAAGCTGTTATAGACCACCAAGTGCTACCAGTCAGTATCTGGAGAACATGTGTGAAATGTTTGATAATGTACAGTACCAGTCAAAAATTTGGACACACCTACTCATTCAAGGGTTTATTTTTTACTATTTTCTACATTGTAAAATAATAGTGAAGACATCAAAACTATGGAATAACACATATGGCATCATGTAGTAACCAAACATGTTGTGGACACCCCTTCAAATGAGTGGAGGTTGATATTTCAACCACACCCGTTGCTGACAGGTATACAAAATCGAGGATTCGTCATGCAATCTCCATAGACAAACATGAGCAGAAAAATGGTTTGTCCTCTGTTGCAACACCCATTACCGAGTTCCAAACTGCCTCTGGAAGCAACGTCAACACCATAATTGTTAGTTGGGAGCTCCATGAAATAGGTTCCCATGGCCGAGCAACTGCACACAAGCCTAAGCTCACCATGCGCAATATCAAGAGTCGGCTGGAGTGGTATAAAACTCGAGGCCATTGTACTCTGGAGCAGTGGAAATGTGTTCTCTGGACTGAGAACCCAAACAAATCTGGGTATGGTGTATGACAGGAGAACGCTACCTGCCCGAATGCATAGTGCCAACTGTAAAGTTTGGTGGATGGGGAATAATGGTCTGGTGCTGTTTTTCATGGTTCAGGTTAGGCCCCTTAATTCCAGTGAAGGGAAATCTTAACGCTACAGCATACAATGACATTCTGGACGAATCTGTGTTTTCAACTGAGGCAACAATTTGTGGAAGGCCCTTTCCTGTTTCAGAATGACATTGCCCCCATGCATAAAGCAAGGTCCACACAGAAATGGTTTGTCGAGATCAGTGTGGAAGAACTTGACTGGCCTGCACAGAGCCCTGACCTCAACCACATCGACAAGCTTTAGGATGAATTGGAATCGCCCAATATCAGTGCCCGGCCTCACTAATGCGTGTGGCTGAATGGAAGCTAGCAAACTTAGGCATGACATGTCAGCAACAAATGGCGACCGTACACACCCAAGTATAACTGACCAAATTATGAAGAAAAGCATTGTAAATTGAGCATGGAATTGTTATCAACAATGACAAGCCACCTGGATCTGACAACTAGGATGGAAAATTACTGAGGATAATAGGGGATGATATTGCCACTCCTATTTGCTATGTCGTCAATCTAAGCCTACAAGAAAGTGTGGACCCTCAGGCCTGGAGGGAAGCAAAAGTCATTCCACTACCAAAGAACAGTAAAAAAACTTTTACTGGCTCATATAGCCGACCAATCAGCCTGTTACCAACCCTTAGTAAACTTTTTGAAAACATTGTTTGACCAGATACATTGCTATTTTATATTAAACAAATTGACAACAGACTTTCAGCATGCTTTTAGGGAAGGGAATTCAACATGCATGGGACAAATTACTGATTTGCTGAAAGAAATTGATAAAAACATTGTGGGAGCTGTTTTGTTAGACTTCAGTGTGGCTTTTGACATTATTGATCATAGTCTGCTGCTGGAAAAATGTGTTATGACTTTACACCCCCTGTGATATTGTGGATAAAGAGTTACCTGTGTTACAGAACACAGAGGGTTTTCTTTAATGCAAGTCATAATTCCGGTAGAATGAGGTATTCCCCAGGGCAGCTGTCTAGGCCCCTTTACTAATGACATGCCACTGGCTGAGTAAAGCCAATGTGTGTATGTATGCGGATGACTCAACACTGTACACGTCAGCTACTACAGCGACTGAAATCACTGCAATACTTAACAAAGAGCTGTTACGTTTCAGAATTGATGGTAAGAAATAAGTTAGTCGTAAATATTTCTAAAACTGAAAGCATTGTATTTGGGACAAATCATTTACTAATTCCTAAACCTCAACTAAATAATGTAATGAATAATGTGGAAATTGAGCAAGCTGAGGTGACCAAACTGCTTGGAGTAACCATGAATTGTAAGCTAAAAATGTTGTAGCAGTAGCTAAGATTGGGAAAAGTCTGTCCATACTAAAGCGCTGCTCCGCCTTCTTAACAACACTACCAACAAGGCATGTCCTACAGGCTTTAGTTTTGTCGCACATAGACTACTGTCCAGTCGTGTGGTCAGGTGCCACAAAGATGGACTAAGGAAAATTCTAATTGGCTCAGAACAGGGCAACATGGCTGGCCCTTAAATGTACATGGAGAGCTAATATTGGCAATATGCATGCCAATCTCTCATGGCTCAAAGTAGAGAAATTGACTTCATCACTAATAGTTTTTGTAAGAAGCTTTGAGATGCTGAATGTTTAAACTACTAGCACACAGTTCAGACACCCATTCATACCCCACAAGACATGCCACCAGAGGTCTCTTCACAACCCCACAGTCCAGAACAGACTATGGGAGGCACACAGTACTATATGACGACATGGAACTCTATTCCACATCAGGGAACTGATGCAAGCAGTAGAATTAGATTTAAAACAGAGGGAACTGTAAAGAGACACACAGGCATACACATGCTAAACACACATACACATGTATTTTGTTTTGTAGATATGTGGTGGTAGAGTAGTGGCCTGAGGGCCCACAATGTGTTGTGAAAAGTGTTATGAAGTGTAATATTTTATATAACTTCATTAATGTTGCTGTACCCCAGGAAGAGTATCTGCCTTGCCAGCAGCTAATGGGGATCCTAAATAAATACAAACATGAAAATGTTCTCTCATTTACATTGTGTAATTGATTGAAGATCCCTAACCAGGCCCGGCTATCCAAACTCAAATCAACTTTGCCACGGTCACACACCAGCCGGCTGAAGCTTATCGGCTAAATGTTGAATTCAGCCTCTAGCATTTAAAGATCCAAATATAAAACGATGCCATTTCAGGAAGTGCAGTCACCCTTTAGGGGCTGGATCCTTACTTGAGATCAACGGAAGTTTAGTAAAGATCTGCATGATTTACATTAAAGTCCGAGGTAAAGAGCACAGATCTCAAGTTAGGATTCTACCCCAAGTGCAGTCCTTATTTTACCCTTCCTTGATCCTTACTTGAGATCAACGTGCGTAACTTGGAAGTTTAGTGAAGATCTGCATGATTTACATTAAAGTCCGAGGTAAAGAGCACAGATCTCAAGTTAGGATTCTACCCCAAGTGCAGTCCTTATTTTATCCTTCCTTGATCAGGAGCTGAAAACCACAGGTGAGGTAACAGGCAATAAATCACCATCTAGTAAACAAAGTAAGGGGTTAGGGTCAGGGGGTTAGGGTCAGGGTTAGGGTTTATGGGTTAGGGTCAGGGTTTATGGGTTAGGGTCAAGGTTAGGGTCAGGGTTAGGGTCAGGGTTAGGGGTTAGGGTTTATGGGTTAGGGTCAAGGTTAGGGTTAGGGTCAGGGTCAGGGTTAGGGTCAAGGTTAGGGTTAGGGTCAAGGTTAGGGTTAGCCACAGCCAGGACCAACATTCCAGTACTTGGTGTTGAAGCCAGTTGAGAACAATAACTACATGTTAACATACTACTAGCTCACAAGCAGTTCAGCCTGACTGTTGAATTGGAACCTTCAAGATGAAAACCTAAAGAAAAGTGATTGGTTGGTTTTGTTAAACCATAGAATGGTTGACTCTATAGACAAAAGGATAACGTATATAGAAACGTCTTGTTCAGATTACTGTCTTTATATTCTAAGCACAATAAATAATAAAAAACTATAAAAATACAAAATCTAGAAATGGAGTTGACGTACTTGTAACAACCCCATTGAAAGGCAGGGCCATATCTGCCTGTACACACACAGCGGTGTCTCGGGAGGAGCGTTCAAGGTCAAAGGTCAAAGGGTCCTGGTTGTCTCAATCTGGAAAACACATAAGAAAACAGTCTTGATAAGACAAAGCAGTAATAACACATAGAACTACTGCATAGAAAATAAATGCCTGAAATGACAATTATAAGGAACGATCGAACCAAATGGAAAAATAGGAACATGTTGCTGAATTCTCACTAAAGTACAATATATTACTAAAAGGATATGGACACCTGCTCGTCAAACATCTCATTCCAAAATCATTGGCATTAATATGGAGTTGGTCCACCCTTTTGCTGCTATAACAGCCTCCACTCTTCTGGGAAGGATTTCTACTAGATGTTGGAACATTGCTGCTATAACAGTCTCCACTCTTCTGGGAAGTCATTCATATGGAGTTGGTCCCCCCCTTTTGCTGCTATAACAGCATCCACTCTTCTGGGAAGGCTTTCCGCGAGATTTTGGAACATTGCTGCGGGGACTTGCTTCCATTCAGCCACAAGAGCATTAGTGAGGTCAGGCACTGACATTGGGCAATTAGGCCTGGCTCGCAGTCAAAGGTGTTCGATGGGGTTGAGGTCAGGCCTCTGTGCAGGCCAATCCAGTTATTCCACACTGATCTCGACAAACCATTTCTGTATGGACCTAGCTTTCTGCACAGTGGCATTATCATGCTAGAACTGGAAAAAGCCTTCCCCAAACTGTTGCCACAAAGTTGGAAGCACAGAATCTTCTAGAATGTCGTTGTATGCTGTAGCGTTAAGATTTCCCTTCACTGGAACTAAGGGGCCCGAACCATGAAAAACAGCCCCAGACCATTATTCCTCCTCCACTAAACGTCATAGTTGCCACTATGCATTGGGGCAGGTAGCATTCTCCTAGCATCCTCCAAACACACATTTGACAAACTGACTTGTTGGAAAGGTGGCATCTTATGACGGTGTCACGTTGAAAGTCACTGAGCCCTTCAGTAAGGCCATTCTATTGCCAATGTTTGTCTATGGAGATTTCATGGATGTGTGCTTGAATTGTATACACTTGTGGCTGAAATAGCCAAATCCACTAATTTGAAGGGGTGTCCACATACTTTTATATAGTATAATGCATTCCAGTACACTCCATTTAGACATTAACATCATTCACCTTGATGCCAATTATTGTACTTGTGCAGCAGATACCACTCAAGCAAGGAGCAAAGCAAACAATACCACAGACGTAGGACAGAGAAGTACCCAGAGTACCCAAGTATGGTGTTAACAGAATAAGCACTTTAGAAGTGAGATTTCCACTGGGCAGTTACTTTAAGGCAGTGTATCCCAAACTCGGTCCTCGGGACTCCAAGGTTTTTTTGCCCTAGCACTACAGTCGTGGCCAAAAGTTTTGAGAATGACACAAATATACATTTTCATAAAGTCTGCTGCCTCAGTTTGTGTGATGGCAATTAGCATATACTCCAGAATGTTATGAAGAGTTATCAGATGAATTGCAATTAATTGCAAAGTCCCTCTTTGCCATGCAAATGAACTGAATCCCCCAAAAAACATTTCCACTGCATTTCAGCCCTGCCACAAAACAACCATCTGACATGTCAGTGATTCTCTCGTTAACACAGGTGTGAGTGTTGATGAGGACAATGCTGGAGATCACTCTGACATGCTGATTGTTCAAATAACAGACTGGAACCTTCAAAGGGAGGGTGGTGCTTGGAATGATTGTTCTTCTGTAACCATGGTTACCTGAACAAGGAAACACAGGTGCAGTCATCATTGCTTTGCACAAAAAGGGCTTCACATGCAGGATATTGCTGCCAGTAAGATTGCACCTAAATCAACCATTTATCGGATCATCAAGAACTTCAAGGAGAGCGGTTCAATTGTTGTGAAGAAGGCTTCAGGGCGTCCAAGAAAGTCCGGCAAGCGCCAGGACCGTCTCCTAAAGTTGATTCAGCTGTGGGATCGGGGCACCACCAGTACAGAGCTTGCTCAGGAATGGCAGCAGGCAGGTGTGAGTGCATCTCCACGCACAGTGAGGCAAAGACTTTTGGGGGATGGCCTGGTGTCAAGAAGGGCAGCAAAGAAGCCACTTCTCTCCAGGAAAAACATCAGGGACAGACTGATATTATGCAAAGGGTACAGGGATTGGACTGCTGAGGACTGGGGTAAAGTCATTTTCTCTGATGAATCCCCTTTCCGATTGTTTGGGGCATCCGGGAAATAGCTTGTCCGGAAAAGACAAGGTGAGCACTAACATCAGTCCTGTCATGCCAACAGTAAAGCATCCTGAGACCATTCATGTGTGGGGTTGCTTCTCAGCCAAGGGAGTGGGCTCACTCACAATTTTGCCTAAGAACACTGCCATGAATAAAGAATGGTACCAACACATCCTCCGAGAGTAACTTCTCCCAACCATCCAGGAACAGTTTGGTGACAAACAATGCCTTTTCCAGCATGATGGAGCACCTTGCCATAAGGCAAAAGTAAAATAAATAAATACAATTTGATTTGATTTGAAAGTGATAACTAAGTGGCTCAGGGAACAAAACATCTATATTTTGGGTCCATGGCCAGGAAACTCCCCAGACCTTAATCCCATTGAAAACTTGTGGTCAATCCTCAAGAGGTGGGGGGGACAAACAAAAACCTACAAATTCTGACAAACTCCAAGTATTGATTATGCAAGATGGGCTGCCATCAGTCAGGATGTGGCCCAGAAGTTAATTGGCAGCACGCCAGGGTGGATTACAGAGGTCCTGAAAAAGAAGGGTCAACACTGCAAATATTGACTCTTTGCATCAACTTCATGTAATTGTCAATAAAAGCCTTTGACACTTATGAAATGCTTGTAATTATACTTCAGTATTCCATAGTAACACCTGACAAAAATATTTAAAGACACTGAAGCAGAAAACTTTGTGGAAATTCATATTTGTGTCATTCTCAACTTTTGGCCACGACTGTACACAGCTGATTCAAATAATCATCAAGCTTTGACAATTTGAATCAGCTGTGGTGCTAGGGCAAAAAAACAAAACGTGCACCCCTTGGTTGTACCGAGGACCAAGTTTGGGAAACACTCACTCCTAAAAATTCATATTCTGTTAACCCATATCCAAAATGTTGAGTCGTCCTCGTTTGTGGCCAAAGCATAAATTAGAGGTACATGACATGTCCCTGAGGATGAGCTGCCAAATTAGCAGTCTACCTGCATCTATATTTTTTATGACCAGTATACGCTTATACCATTCCAACACAGAAAAGCTGCTTTTTAACAAAATTCATTACCATTTTTAGGAAGGAAAACTATTTCTCTCATACTGTAACTTAATTAATAGGTCATATTCCATAGACATCTGGAAACAGTGGGCAGTTCCTTTAAAATCCTTAGCTTAACCCCTCTAGTTGTTACCAAGATTACTCTGCCCTGGTAATCCCCCTGAGATATCAGACCAGTCCTTCTCTCTGCTTCTGATGGGCTTTCCAATCAAAACACTGCTGACTGACTACATGGTAGACTGCTGAAATTCAAGGTAGCATGGGAAACTAAGTAGACAGGGATTTTGTATATCTTTATGAGGTATCAAAGTTGATTCTAACATGCATAACCAAAATGCTAATTTCAACACTGGTACTTGTAGTTTACTAAGTACTACTGATTTAAGTACTGCTATTACGTTTAGAGACAATCTGAGGTTTGCATATTACACACATTCACTTTTTTAGGACATTTCACAAAGTATGTGAAACTCAGTTGATCAGTCTTACCCAAACAGTTCCGCTTGAAATAAACGTAATTTGCAACACCCCTAATATATTTTGTGGAACGATGCGTGTTAAACTAGATTTGAAGTAACTAGGTAAACTCAAATTGTATTTGTTTATTGAGGACTCATGCAGTCCAAAATCTTGTTCATTCTCTGACACCCTGAGAAAAACAGCTGCAGAAAACCAGAGGACAGAAAAGAAAGAGAGGTTGATGTCACATTTCCTGTTAACTCTATCCTGACTAGAAGGTATTCAACATTTATAATAATAATGATGTCACATTTCCTGTTAACTCTATCCTGACTAGAAGCTATTCAACATTTATAATAATAATGATGTGTCATTTCCTGTTAACTCTATCCTGACTAGAAGCTATTCAACATTTATAATAATAATAATAATAATAATGATGTCACATTTCCTGTTAACTCTATCCTGACTAGAAGCTATTCAACATTTCCTGTTAACTCTATCCTGACTAGAAGCTATTCAACATTTCCTGTTAACTCTATCCTGACTAGAAGCTATTCAACATTTATAATAATAATAATAATGTCACATTTCCTGTTAACTCTATCCTGACTAGAAGCTATTCAACATTTATAATAATAATGTCACATTTCCTGTTAACTCTATCCTGACTAGAAGCTATTCAACATTTATAATAATAATGTCACATTTCCTGTTAACTCTATCCTGACTAGAAGCTATTCAACATTTATAATAATAATGTCACATTTCCTGTTAACTCTATCCTGACTAGAAGCTATTCAACATTTCCTGTTAACTCTATCCTGACTAGAAGCTATTCAACATTTCCTGTTAACTCTATCCTGACTAGAAGCTATTCAACATTTCCTGTTAACTCTATCCTGACTAGAAGCTATTCAACATTTATAATAATAATAATGATGTCACATTTCCTGTTAACTCTATCCTGACTAGAAGCTATTCAACATTTCCTGTTAACTCTATCCTGACTAGAAGCTATTCAACATTTCCTGTTAACTCTATCCTGACTAGAAGCTATTCAACATTTATAATAATAATAATGTCACATTTCCTGTTAACTCTATCCTGACTAGAAGCTATTCAACATTTATAATAATAATAATAATGTCACATTTCCTGTTAACTCTATCCTGACTAGAAGCTATTCAACATTTATAATAATAATGTCACATTTCCTGTTAACTCTATCCTGACTAGAAGCTATTCAACATTTATAATAATAATGTCACATTTCCTGTTAACTCTATCCTGACTAGAAGCTATTCAACATTTATAATAATAATGTCACATTTCCTGTTAACTCTATCCTGACTAGAAGCTATTCAACATTTATAATAATAATGATGTGTCATTTCCTGTTAACTCTATCCTGACTAGAAGCTATTCAACATTTATAATAATAATGATGTGTCATTTCCTGTTAACTCTATCCTGACTAGAAGCTATTCAACATTTATAATAATAATGATGTGTCATTTCCTGTTAACTCTATCCTGACTAGAAGCTATTCAACATTTATAATAATAATAATGTCACATTTCCTGTTAACTCTATCCTGACTAGAAGCTATTCAACATTTATAATAATAATAATAATGTCACATTTCCTGTTAACTCTATCCTGACTAGAAGCTATTCAACATTTATAATAATAATGTCACATTTCCTGTTAACTCTATCCTGACTAGAAGCTATTCAACATTTCCTGTTAACTCTATCCTGACTAGAAGCTATTCAACATTTCCTGTTAACTCTATCCTGACTAGAAGCTATTCAACATTTCCTGTTAACTCTATCCTGACTAGAAGCTATTCAACATTTATAATAATAATAATGATGTCACATTTCCTGTTAACTCTATCCTGACTAGAAGCTATTCAACATTTCCTGTTAACTCTATCCTGACTAGAAGCTATTCAACATTTCCTGTTAACTCTATCCTGACTAGAAGCTATTCAACATTTATAATAATAATAATGTCACATTTCCTGTTAACTCTATCCTGACTAGAAGCTATTCAACATTTATAATAATAATAATAATGTCACATTTCCTGTTAACTCTATCCTGACTAGAAGCTATTCAACATTTCCTGTTAACTCTATCCTGACTAGAAGCTATTCAACATTTATAATAATAATGTCACATTTCCTGTTAACTCTATCCTGACTAGAAGCTATTCAACATTTATAATAATAATGTCACATTTCCTGTTAACTCTATCCTGACTAGAAGCTATTCAACATTTCCTGTTAACTCTATCCTGACTAGAAGCTATTCAACATTTATAATAATAATGTCACATTTCCTGTTAACTCTATCCTGACTAGAAGCTATTCAACATTTATAATAATAATGTCACATTTCCTGTTAACTCTATCCTGACTAGAAGCTATTCAACATTTCAAGATAATGCCTATGTGTCCTTTTCTGTTCTTGATATATGATAGTAATCCAAATCTAGCTAAAAACAAATACATTATCTGGGATACTGCAAAGAAATAAGACTAAATTAAACCATTTATAAATTCTCGCATTCAACCTTATTAGCATTACAGTACGTTATGTTCATAGAGGCTAATTGTTGTTCTTAAAATCCTCTCTGTATGCTTGTTTGGTCTTTTCTGGTGCCAGACGCTCAATTGTCCGCCAGACTTGTTTCTGTACATCTGTCTTCCTGGGGCATTCTTCCAAATGAGAGGCATTATGGGATGGCTCTGTGACACCCGATGCATAAGACTATGTGGGTCAGACTTTCCGCCGTGGTAACAGTCTCTGTCTGCTGACACAGGAGAGGGTACTATAGCAGTAAACGAGTGGAACAGAGGCCCAGTGTTTCAGTAGACCGAGAGGGCCTGAGGGGAATAGCATAACGGTTGGCTTGTGAAGTGTGTCTGGAAACTGACTTTCTACAGTGGCTTCAGAAAGTATTGCCTTTTTTTGACACGTTGTTTGTTATTTAAAATGGATTAAAATATCCCATAATGTCAAAGTGGAATTGTGTCTCATTTTATTATGAATTAAACATTTGAATCTTGAGAATATCTTGAGTCAACAAGTATTCAACCCCTTTGTTATGACAAGCTTGAATAAGTTCAGAAGTAAACATTTGCTTCACAAGTCACAATAAGTTAACATGGACTCACTGTGTGCAATAACAGTGTTTCACATGATTTTTGAACGACTACCTCACCTCTGTACTCCAAACAATTATCTATATGGTCCCTCGGTCAAGCATCGAATTTCAAACACAGATTCAACAGCAAAGACTAGGGAGCTTTTCTTTGCCTTGCAAAGAAGGGCACCTATTGGTAGATGGGTAAAACAAAACAAAAAAAGCAGACGTTGCATATTTAGCAAAAGGTCTGCGTGGAGGAATGAGCCAATATACCAGCAACAGTGTGTGAAAACCTTGTGAAGACTTACAGAAAATGTTTGACCTCTGTCATTGCCAACAAAGGGTATATAACAAAGTATTGAGAAACTTTTGTAGGCGACCAAATACTTATTTTCCACCATAATTTGCAAATAAATACATTAAAAATCCTACAATGTGATTTTCTGGATTTTTTTTCCCTCATTTTATCCGTCATAGTTGAAGTGTACCTATGATGACAATTACAGGCCTCATCTTTTTAAGTGGGAGAAACTTGCACAATTGGTGGCTGACTAAATACTTTTTTGTCCCACTGTATACACACACACACACACACACACACACACACACACACACACACACACACACACACACACACACACACACACACACACACACACACACACACACACACACACACACACACACACACACACACACACACACACACACACACACACACACACACACAGTTCATCGGGAGCTTAATGAAATGGGTTTCCATGGCCGAGCAGCCACAGACAAGCCTAAGATCACCATGCGCAAAGTCAAACGTTGGCTGGAGTGATGTAAAGCTCGTCACCATTGGACTCTGGAGTAGCTACAGCATACAATGACAAGATTTTAAGCTTCCAACTTTGTAGCAATAGTTTGGGGAAGGCCTTTTCCTGTTTCACCATGACAATGCCGCCGTGCACAAAGCGAGGTCGATACAGAAATGGTTTGTGTGTAGATATGTAGCTTTCTGAAGCCAGGTTGAAGGGACCTTTTGAGAAGTGTCTTTTGAAGTTACTAGTATAAAGCCACAGCCTTGATGCACTCGACCGTTCGGGAAAGCGTACGTTGCCTTTTTTTGGTTTGAATATGATTCAAATAAAAGGCTGACATTCTGTCTCGTCCTTTGTGGCACAGGGATGGCATTTCACTTCGCAATATGGACGTCAACATAAACACGTGACTCAGAACATGGTATCTCAAATCTATCACAGGTCCTTATGCTACAGAGTAATGGGCAAGTCTTAAGGCCTGAGAGCCGTGCATATCTCCCAGAACTAAAATAAAAGGGGATACATGGTGTGAGCCAGCAGTGGAACAATGCTAGAAAGCGGAGGGCTGTTGACATGGACAGTCGATTGTGTCTTTTGCGCCGGGCAATGAAGACAAAAGCCAGCAGGCCTCTTCAGTCATGTCATTGTTTTCAAACACTGTTTAAAGAGTGAACGCTCAACCACAGCATTACACAACCCGGATTTCCTGAGGAAGTGACAGGCAGCTATCTTTCTTCCTGTTTGTTCATTTGACAGTAAAAGTAGAGTCACTATGTAGAATGAGCAACATTAGACAAAACATGGGTATGAAAATGTATAATACCATGGCGATACACTACTGGTCAAAAGTTTTAGAACACACTCATTCACGTGTGTACAAAGCTGTCATCAAGGCAAAGGGTGGCTATTTGAAGAATCTCAAATATAAAATATATTTAGATTTGTTTAACACTTTTTTTTGGTTACTACATGACTCCATATGTGTTATTTCATAGTTTTTATGTCTTCACTATTATTCTACAATGTAGAAAATAGTAAAAAAAAAAAAACACTTTTGACTGGTAGTGTACATTACAATGGTTTTGATTATAGTCTTTACAAAGTACCTAACAGTAAAGTGAATCATGGTCATATAATGATTTTACACAATAACCATCATTGGTTACAATGACAACAGTGCAACAATTTGTAGTGATAGGTGATGTGACAAGTAAAATCTAATCAACACTTTTCCATGTTCTGTAAAGTTTCTCTTGATAAGCCATGTATCAATATAATATACATTTATATTGGAGTACTTGAAATGGTTTTAAAGGCTAGATACAAGGCTAGATACATATCCCACCACAAGCCAAAGATCGCTTGTGCACTGACCATCTTCCATCATTAGGAAATGGAAAATTACGTAAAAGACATAAAAGCAATTAGTTTACAACAAATGAAATGGCGACAACTACAAAAACACGACATGTTTTACACTACAATTGATGAGTGACATTATCTTAATTACTATTTAATTGTATATCTACAATATATATTCCGTGCTGGCATTGTAGACATTTACCTACAAATAATGTCAATGATATACAGTGTGGTCTGATTGCCACCCTTCTGTATAAAATCATTCAAATACTGAGCTATGTTGTATGCAAAATAACTTTGGGAAATTATACTTTATACTAATACAAGAAAGATTTTGTTTAACAAGTAATATTTGTATTTTTTCCCCCAAAAAATGATTTGACAACCCGAAAAATTATGAAGTAGTCAAAAGTTTTGTATTTGTTCCAATGTTTCTAGCACGCAATGACTGAAAGTTGTCGGATGCATTTGCAGTTTCGTTTTGGTTGTTTCATCTTATTTTGTTCCCAATAGAAATGAATGGTAAATAATATATTGTCATTTTCAAAGTTCTGTTATTTTCCAGATTGACTGACCTTCATTTCTTAACCCTGGTGTTGTCTTAAGGGTCAAAAATGACCCGCCACAATGTTTAACAGCAGAGAAAACACCCTAAATTATATTTTATCAACTTGAAATGTTATGAGGAGTGACCCCAACATTAGAAAAAGTTCAACATCGCCTTTGCTCATAATTCCATGAAATTTGTACACCACCAGGGTACAAAGATCGTCTTAGGGTCACTTTTGACCTGGCAGTTATAAAATCATTATCTCTCACACACACACACACGCATGAGAAATTGAGATTATGTGTGCTAGAGATTAAACTCAGCCAGCAGCTCCGGAAGAGGAAGATCACCATGGTTGGCACTGTTAGAAAGAACAAGCCTGAGCTCCCCCCTGCACTCCTTGAAACAAAGGGGAGAGAGGCCTTCTCATCAAAGTTTGCCTTCACCGCCACTCTAGTTTCTTACCTCCCGAAGAAGAACAAAAATGTGGTCCTCCTGAGTACACTGCACAAAACAGCTGAGATGAGTGATCGTGAGGACAGGAAGCCAGCCATCATCCTGGACTACAACCACAACAAAGGAGGCGTGGACAACCTGGACAAGGTGATTGGAACTTACAGCTGCAGGAGGATGACTGTCCGCTGGCCCCTGGTCATCTTCCATTACATCATTGATGTGTCCTCATACAATGCCTTCGTGATATGGAAAAAGATCAACACAACCTGGATGCCTGATAAGCAGAACAAGAGGAGGGTGTTCCTGGAGCAGCTGGGAAAGCCACTTGTAACCCCACACATTCAAAGAAAGGAGTGCCTCCCCCGCACAGCAGCCTCTGCAGCGCTTGTGAAAGCTGTTCAGGGGGCTGAATCTGATCCACCTGAGGCTGCAGCTGGGGCAGGCAAGAGAAAGAGATGCCAATTCTGCCCCCCTGAAGAAGGACTGTAAAACAAATACGATGTGCTGCAAATGTGAGAAATACATCTGCAAAGTCAATGCACACACACTTGCATACTGTCCTACATGTGCTAATTAGAGTTGATTGATTTATGTTCTTCACGTTTTTGTTTTGTATCTATTATCTTATTTATTGTTGTTGTTTATACACCTTGTGGGTGGGGGTAATAGTTTTTTTTTTTTTAAAGGGAGAAGACTAATATTTTGTAGTTGAATTCCTCATTGTACAGTATATAAGAATATAAGAATATATCACTATGTTGCCAAACATGGTCAAGACTTAGTGTTTCCCCTCAATAAAATGCAAATTTCTTATTTATTTATTTTATTTTATTTCACCAGGAAGGGCTCATTGAGATTAAAATCTCTTTTTCAAGAGCGCCCTGGCCAAGATAGGCAGCACCAAGTCATTACAAAAGAATTACAGACAGACAACATGAAAAACTACAAGTAATCTAGTAAAAACCATTGAATTCACAAGAGTATAAAACAGCAAATTAAAAACATTGACAGGTCAGGGAATCAGCCTCAAAAAAGTATTTTGTAAGGTGTTCCAAGACGATTGCGCAGAGTACATAAAAGCCCTTTTACCAAATTCAGTTCGGACATTTGGAACAGTTAGCAGGATAAAGTCCAGCGAACGAAGAGACGACCCACCACATTTCTGAACAATAAAAATCCACAAATAAAAAGGTAGTAAACCCAAAATGGCTTTGTAAATAAAAGCATACCAGTGACTGAGCCTACGAGTGACTAGAGAAGGCCAGCCAACACTGGTATACACAGTGCAGTGGTGCGTAAGGGTTTTGCAGTTTAAAATAAATCTCAGAGTGCCATGGTAAAGTGTGTCAATTGATCTCAAACACTGAGTGGAAGCATTCTTATATAAAATATCCCCATAGTCTAGTAAAGGCATAACTGTAGCTGATACTAGCCTCCTTCTGGCTTCAAAAGAAAAACAGGCCTTATTCCTAAAATAAAATCCCAATTTCAGCTTCAATTTTTTTGTAAGTTGTTGAATATGCAATTTAAAAGAGAGGCCGTCATCAATTAAAATTCCAAGATATTTATGAGGTTACAACCTCAATCTCCTTGCCCTGACAGGTAGTAATAGGTGAAATGTTCAGAGGTCTATTTCTTGCATTTCTTGCATTAGAAAAAACTCCATTAGTTTAGTTGTCAGTATTGAGGATAAGCTTCAACTGACACAAGGTATAGGCTATATAAGTGCTATCTCTTGCAAAAAAAAATGTTTAGCAATAATAATAATACACCTCCACTTTAGTAAAGAAAACAATTGACAGGTGTGTTGTAATAAAAAACGAGTTGTCTCAACTGATTAACTGCAGTCTTTCTGCATTGTGAAGAGGGAAAACCCAGATATTCACAACATTTGTGAAGAATGGCAGGTTGTTTCTTCATGCAAAATAGATTTGGGGTTTAAAATTCAATTAAGCTGCTTTATTTTAGGGGTTTAGTGAAGGCGGGTCATTTTTTACCCTTAGCACAAGGTATACAGAATGTTAAGACTACACAAGGGTTAAAGTAATGATGGACTGTCGTTTCTCTTTATTTGAGCTGTTCTTGCCATAATATGGACCAAATGGGCCTATTGTCACAACACAACTGATTGGCTCAAACGAATTGAGGAGAGCAATTCCACAAAGTAACTTTTATCAAGGCACACATGTTAATTGAAATGCATTCCAGGTGACTACCTCATGAAGCTGGTTGAGAGAATGACAAAAGTGTGCAAAGCTGTCATCAAGGCACAAAGGGTGGCTATTTTCAAGAATGTCAAATATAAAATATTTAGATTTGTTTTACACTTTTTTGGTTAGTACATGATTCCATATCTATTATTTCATAGTTTATATGTCATCACTATTATTATACAATGTAGAAAATAGTAGAAATAAAGAAAAATCCTGGAACGAGTAGCTGTGTCCAAACTTGACTGGTACTGTATGAGTAACCATAAATACTGTAATTGCTTTATTAGGTCAGAGCTTGAATTAAGCATACGTTAATTGGTGTCTTTCAGACCTGCTGAGAAGTGCAAATTACATTTAACTATCCCAGTTTTGCCTCAGGACTGCATGCCATATGATACATGAGGCATTGCTTTTGTTATTTGTCTGAATTTGACATTTGAGTTTCAATTGAAGAAGAAAAAAATACTATTGCAATTCACTATTGTTATCGCCTATTGTGCATAAGGGACTTTCACCCCTTCCGAAAAATTCTAAATGAAAGCCTGTCATCTGAACCTAGCAGGTTGGCGACCGGTAGGCCCCGACTGATGATGCAGGATCTGATGATGCTGGAGCTTTTGCTGCTGGAGGAAAGGGCCTACATAGAAAAGGCTATTTGCGGATACAGGGTGCTGGCAAATAGCGTTGCAGCAATAGCCCACTGATTATAGACTAATACTGTCCTTGAAGAATGCTAAGAATGAGTAAGGCTATAACGATACCGTTCATCATAAAACAACAATATTCATATAGGTGTTAATTTCAACAAAGATTTGAAATGAACACACAAAAATACATAAACACTGTGTGTCTATTGAATTTCTTATAACATTTCAGTGTAGATCTATCAAGTTCAAAGTCAAGCAGAGAGAAAACAATAGCTGTTTGGTGGAATAGATAGAAGAATCAAATAAAATATTACGTTAAAAGCGATAGGACTACTTACAAACTCTCTCGCTTATCGAAGTCTTTCTGTATGTCCCGGAGAGCGGTCGGCTGTACATAAGCTGCATATGTTTTTATTTAGGATCAATCTATTCTAAACGTTAAGATACGTTCAACAATTCAACATGCAAGCCATGTTGATATTGCCTGGCTATATAGACTAGTATTCTACCAGCAGCACAATTTACGACGTCAGTTTGTATGGTAATGAGGAAACCATCAAAATAAAAGCCCGCATTTCAAAACATTGCAATGTGGATAACTAATTCAAAATAAATATAATTTTATATCCATGCCCACTTTTATTGTGCCAACAAGACAATGCAAAAAGTAATTTATGTTATGATCCACACTTCTTTGAAAATATATATAATAATTTATCAAGCAATACAAGACTATTATTGTGGTGGGAGATTATATGGTTTTAAATACCTCAATGGATCATAAAGGAAATCACATTACTGTCAGGTCTACTCCTGCGCCCTCCCTCCGGCACTACGTACCACCTGTCCTAGCAAACCATCATTACGCACACCAGCGCCTCCTTTATCACGCACACCAGCGCCTCATCATTAGGTACACCTGGACTTTGTCAATAAACATATCCAGGTGTTAGAATGGCCAAGTCAAAGTCCAGACCTGAATCCAATCGAGAATCTGTAGAAAGAACTGAAAACTGCTGTTCACAAATGCTCTCCATCCAACCTCACTGAGCTCGAGCTGTTTTGCAAGGACGAATGGGGAAAAAATTCAGTCTCTCGATGTGCAAAACTGATAGAGACATACCCCAAGCGACTTACAGCTGTAATCGCAGCAAAAGGTGGTGCTACAAAGTATTAACTTAAGGGGGCTTTACAGTTTTATATCTTTATGTTTGAAGCCTGAAATGTGGCAAAAGGTCGCAAAGTTCAAGGGGGCCGATTACTTTCGCAAGGCACTGTATGTCTTTGTTTTAGTATGGTCAGGGTGTGAGTTGAGTGGGTTGTCTATGTTCCTTTATCTATCTTTTGGGATTTCTGTGTTTGGCCTGGTATAGTTCTCAATTAGAGGCAGCTGTTTATCGTTGTCCCTGATTGAGAACCATATTTAGGTAGCCTGGTTTCAATTTTGAGTTGTGGGTGATTATTTTCCGTGTTTGTTACCACACGGGACCGTTTTGTTTGTTTCACTTTGTTATTTTGTATTTTTGTAGTGTTCAGTTTGTCTTATTAAAATGGACACTTACCACGCTGCAAATTGGTCCGACCTCTCTTACTCCTCATCAGAGGAAGTCAACGAACGTTACAGTAACAGAATGTGGTCTGAAAACTTTCAGAATGTACTGAATATACTTCCGTTAAAAGGTTTGGGGTCACTTAGAAATGTCCTTGTTTTTGAAAGAAAAGCACATTTTTTGTTCATTTAAAATAACATAAAATTTATCAGAAATACAGTATATACATTGTTAACGTTGTAATTGAGTATTGTTGCTGGAAATGGCAGATTCTTTTGGTAGAATATCTACATAGGCATACAGAGGCCCATTATTAGCAACCATCACTCCGGTTTTCCAATGGCACGTTGTGTTAGCTAATCCAAGTTTATCATTTTAAAAGGCTAATTGATCATAAGAAAACCCTTTTGCAATTATGTTAGCACAGCTGACAACTCTTGTGCTGATTAAAGAAGCAATTAAACTGGACTTCATTAGACTAGTTGAGTATTTGGAGCATCAGCATTTGTGGGTTCGATTACAGGCTCAAAATGGCTATAAACAAATAACTTTCTTCTGAAACTCGTCAATCTATTCTTGTTCTGATAAATGAAGGCTATTACATGCGAGAAATTGCCAAGAAACTGGAGATCTCATACAACGCTCTGTACTCCCTTCGGAGAACAGCTCAAACTGGCTCCAATGAGAATATAAAGAGGAGTCGGAGGCCACAGTGCACAACTGAGAAAGAGGACAAGTACATTAGAGTGTCTAGTTTGAGAAACAGATGCCTCACAAGTCCTCAGCTGGCAGCTTCATTAAATAGCACCCGCAAAACACCAGTCTCAACGTCAACAGTGAAGAGGTGACTCCAGGATGCTGGTATTCGAGGCAGCTCAAATAAGCAAAGAGAAACAACAGTCCGTCATTACTTTAAGATATGAAGGTCAGTCAATCCAGAAAATGTCAATCACTTTTTAAAAATTCTTCAAGTGCAGTCGCAAAAACCATCAAGCGCTACGATGAAACTGGCTCTCATGAGGACTGCCACATTAAAGGATTACCTAGAGTTACCTCTGCTGCAGAGGATAAGTTCATTACAGTTACTAGCCTCAGAAATTGCAGCCCAAATAAATGCTTCACAGAGTTCTGACACATCTCAACGTCAACTGTTCAGAGGAGACTGCGTAAATCAGGCCTTCATGGTTGAATTGACGCAAAGAAACCCCTACTAAAGGACACCAATAAGAAGAAGACACTTGCCTGGGCCAAAAAAACATGACCAATGGACATTAGACCAGTGGAAATATCTCCTTTCATCTGATGAGTCCAAATGTGAGATTTTTGGTTACAACCGCCGTGTCTATGTGAGATTTTGAGTAAGTGAGCGGATGATATTTGCATGTGTGGTTCCCGCCGTGAAGAATGGAGTAGGACTTGTGATGGTGTGGGGGTGCTTTGCTAGTGACACTGTGATTTATTTAAAATTCTAGCCACACTTAACCAGCATGGCTACCACAGCATCTTGCAGCAATACGTCATCCCATCTGGTGAGGGCGTGACAGTAACCCCCCCAAAGGTGCGGCCGCAAACCTAAACCTATATGGGAGGGTCTGGGCGGGCTATATGGGAGGGTCGGTGGCGACTCTGGTTCTGGACGCCGCCCCCTTCTTTACTCTGAGTCCGCTCTTGTAGCACCGACCCGTGGATCATCGCCGGAGGCTCTGGACTGCAGATCCTCGCCGTAGGCCCCGGGCTGGGGACCCTCGCTGCGTGGATCATCGCCGGATGTTCTGTGGCCCGTCATTGGAGGTTCCGGTCTGTGAACTGTCACCGGACGCCCTGGACTGGGTACTGTCGCCGGACGCTCTGGACTGGGTACTGTCGCCGGACGCTCTGGACTGGGTACTGTCGCCGGACGCTCTGGACTGGGTACTGTCGCCGGACGCTCTGGACTGGGTACTGTCGCCGGACGCTCTGGACTGGGTACTGTCGCCGGACGCTCTGGACTGGGTACTGTCGCCGGACGCTCTGGACTGGGTACTGTCGCCGGATGCTCTGGACTGGGTACTGTCGCTGGACGCTCTGGACTGGGTACTGTCGCCGGACGCTCTGGACTGGGTACTGTCGCCGGACGCTCTGGACTGGGTACTGTCGCCGGACGCTCTGGACTGGTGGTACTGGGCTGGTGAAACGCACCTCAGGGCGAGTGCGGGGAGGAGGAACAGGGCGACTGGACTGCCGAGGCACACTTTAGGCCTGGTGCATGGTGCCGGCACTGGTGGTACCGGGCTGGGGACACGCACCTCAGGGCAGGTGCGAGGAGCAGGAACAGGACGTACTGAACCCTGGAGGCGCACTGGAGGTCTGGTGCGTGGTGCCGGAACTGGTGGTAGCGGGCTGGTGACACGCACCTCAGAGCGAGTGCGGGGAGGAGGAACAGGGCGTACTGGGCTCTGAAGGCGCACCGGAAACCTGGTGCGTGGTGTTGGCACTGGTTGTACTGGGCTGGTGACACGCACCTCAGGGCGAATGCGGGGAAGAGGCACAGGATACACTGGACCGTGGAGATGCATTGGAGATCCAGAACATAGAGCTGGCTCAGTACGTCCTGGCTGGATGCCCATTCTAGCCCGGCAAATGTGAGGAGCTGGAATAGAGCGCACCGGGCTAGAATAGCGCACTGGAGACACGGTGCCTGACCAGTTACACGCACCCCACGGTAAGCACGAGGAGTTGGCTCAGGTCTCCTACCTGACTCAGCCAATCTCCTCGTGTGCCACCCCCCAAAAAATCTTGGGGCTGCCTCTCGGGCTCCGTGCTAGCCGTGTACCTTCATATCGTCGCTTGCCTCTAACTCCTCCTTAGGATGGCGATACTCTCCCGGCTGTGTCCAGTGTCCTGCTCCATCTAATATCTCCTCCCAGGTGCATCTCCCCATTAAGCGCTGTTCCTCCTTTTCACGCTTCTTGGTCCTTGTTTGGTGGGTTATTCTGTCACGTTCGTCGTAACGAGGAGACTAAGGCGCAGCGTGATTTGAATACATCCTTCTTTTATTAACAAAGAACCCTAAACAAACTAACAAAAATAACAAACCGAACGTGACGCTATATAATAAGAGTGCTGAAACAGGCAACTACACATAGACATTAACCCATAAACTATCTAAGGCATATGGCTACCTGAATATGGTCCCCTATCAGAGACAACGATAAACAGCTGCCTCTGATTGAGAACCAATTTAAGCAACAATAGACATAAAAACACCTAGACTGGAAAAAAACATACAATGGGGCAAAAAAGTATTTAGTCAGCCACCAATTGTGCAATTCTCCCAGAGAGGCCTGTAATTTTCATCATAGGTACATTTAAACTATGACAGACAAAATGAGAAAAAATCATCCAGAAAATCACATTGTAGGATTTTTAATGAATTTATTTGCAAATTATGGTGGAAAATAAGTATTTTTTTTCTCATTCCAGGTGAAGCTGGTTGAGAGAATGCCAACAGTGTTCAAAACTGTCATCAATGCAAAAGGTGGCTACTTTAAAGAATATCAAATCTAAAATATATTTTCATTTGTTTAACACTTTTTCGGTTGCTACATGATTCCATGTGTTATTTCGTAGTTTTGATGTCTTCACTCTTATTCTACACTGTTGAAAATAGTAAAAAAAATAAAGAAAACCACTTGAATAAGAAGGTGTGTCCAAACTTTTGACTGATACTATATAAATGAAATGTGTAGTCCTATTTGATCCGACCCCCATTTTAGTAGTTTTTTAAAAAGTTGACAACTACCATAAGACGGTCATATCTTCTCCCCTCCTTCCTATCCTGACTGATTTACATTTTAGTCATTTAGTAGACACATTTATCCAGAGTGACTTACAACGGGAGCAATTAGGGTTAAGTGCCTTGCTCAAGGGCACAGACAGAATTGGGGAATGGAACCAGTGACCTTTCGGTTACTGGCCCAATGCTCTTACCGGTGTTGGAAGAGACTATTAAAAGGAAGGAATCTTACATCTTCTTTAACATAGTAGAGACTAGTCAGATAAATCATTGATGTGACTGAGGGGAGATTATTTACCTTGTCTGGGGAAAGAAGTCATGGCAACACAGATAGGAGAGATATCTTCCACTGTTATGATCTCGCCACATCATGCTCTTCTGTACACTCTCTCTTTCTCGCGCTCTCTCTCTCTCACACACGCGCACGCGCACGCACGCGCGCACACGCACACTCCTTGCTGCTGCATAGTCTGACTCCCAGACTGTTTGTGCCACAATGCCAACTACTTGTCACTCATGGTGACAATGACAGCAATGGAGTTGGCAAGAGCACAAATCTATGACCATGCTACAGACACCTAGGCTTATTTGTGTAGCCAACTCAAACTGCACCACAAACAAAAACACTAAAAAAAATATATAAAAAAACACTACCTGTATTTCCCCCTGCGTCTAGAAAGCAGTAATTGTGTGGGTCTTTTGGGCCTCATCACTCCAGAACCTGTCCTTCATTCCCGGATCCCTGACCTCCTATTGGACAGAAGCCTGCTGTTTGAGTTCCTGCTCTTTTTCTATCTGCTGGTGGCGCTGTTTGTTCAGTACATTAACATCTAAAGGAAGTAACACTTTACTTGACACACAGAGTTATAACCATCTCATATGTCATAACAGCTGACAGCTTGTCATAACCAATAATAATATGGCCATAACACTGTCATTACACACATATTTAGACCTGTTGTGACATATATTGCATGATTTTATGGCTGGTTATGACACCTGCATAAGAGTGTCAAAACCCACAAAACCTGTCATACAAGGCAAAACATTCCATTACACCATAGCCTACGTGTCAACAGTATGTTGACCATATTAAACTATCATTGTAATTGTGTACACATTGATGTTAGATATGTACCTACCCAAATTCTCTGTTGCTGATGACTGGGATGAATTCAGGAGCAGATCTATCTATATATTATTACGATACTTAGGTGCCGATGCGATATGTATTGTGATTATCACGATTCTATACAGTTGAAGTTGGAAGTTTACATACACCTTAGCCAAATACATTTAAACTCAGTTTTTCACAATTCCTGACATTTAATCCTTGTAAAAATTCCCTGCCTTAGGTCAGTTAGGATCACCATTTTATTTTAAGAATGTCACAATGTCACAAAAATGTCACAATAATAGTAGAAAGAACTATTTATTTCAGCTTTTATTTCTTTCATCTCATTCCCAGTGGGTCAGAAGTTTTACATACACTCAATTAGTATTTGGTAGCATTGCCTTTAAATTGTTTAACTTGGGTCAAGCGTTTCGGGTAGCCTTCCACAAGCTTCCCACAATAAGTTGGGTGAATTTCGGCCCATTCCTCCTGACAGAGCTGGTGTAAAGCTTTCTCAGTTCTGCCGACAAATTTTCTATAGGATTGTGGTCAGGGCTTTACGATGGCCACTCCAATACCTTGACTTTGTTGTCCTTAAGCCATTTTGCCACATCTTTCGAAGTATGCTTGCGGTCATTGTCCATTTGGAAGCCCCATTTTGTGACCAAGCTTTAACTTCCTGACTGATGTCTTGAGAAGTTGCTTCAATGTATCCACATCATTGTCCTTTCTCATAATGCCATTTATTTTGTGAAGTGCACCAGTCCCTCCTGCAGCAAAGCACCCCCACAACATGATGCTGCCACCCCCATGCTTCACGGTTGGGATGGTGTTCTACGGCTTGCAAGCCTCCCCCTTTTTCCTCCAAAAATAACGATGATCATAATGGACATTTCTCCAAAAAGTATGATCTTTGTCCTCATGTGCTGTTGCAAACCGTAGTCTGGCTTTTTTATAGCGGTTTTGGGGCAGTGGCTTCTTCCTTGCTGAGCGACCTTTCAGGTTATGTCGATATAGGACTTGTTTTACTGTGGATAGAGATACTTTTGTACCTGTTTTCTCCAGCATCTTCACAAGGTCCTTTGCTGTTGTTCTGGAATTGATTTGCACTTTTCGCACCAAAGTAGGTTCATCTCTAGGAGAAAGAACGCGTCTCCTTCCTAAGCGATATGTGTGGTCCCATGGTGTTTATACTTGCTACTTGTAACGGTTCTCTTGTGGTGAAGGAGAGTCGGACCAAAATGCAGCATGTAAATTGTGATCCATGTTTATTCAACTAACGTAACACAAATCTAAATACAAACACTACAAAACAATAAACCTAACGAAAACCGAAACAGCCTAATACTGGTGCACATACACACAGAACAAGGACATCAAGACACTAAGGACAATCACCCACGAAACACACAAAGAATATGGCTGCCTAAATATGGTTCCCAATCAGAGACAACGATAAACACCTGCCTCTGATTGAGAACCACTTCAGACAGTCATAGACTTAACCAGAACACCAGAACACTAGCTACAATCCCAATACATACACACCACATACACAAACCCATGCCACACCCTGGCCTGACCAAATAAATAAAGATAAACACAAAATACCTCGACCAGGGCGTGACACTACTATTGTTTGTACAGATGAACGTGGCACCTTCAGGCATTTGGAAATTGCTCCCAAGGATGAACCAGACTTGTGGAGGTCTACAATAATCTTGTCTAGGTCTTGGCTGATTTATTTTGGATTTTCCCATGATGTCAAGCAAAGAGGCACTGAGTTTGAAGGTAGGCCTTGAAATACATCCACAGATACACCTCCAATTGACTCAAATGATGTCAATTAGCCTATCAGAAGCTTCCAAAGCCCTGACATAATTTTCTAGAATTTTCCAAGCTGTTTATAGGCACAGTCAACTTAGTGTATGTAAACTTCTGACCCACTGGAATTGTGATACAGTGAATTATAATTGAAATAATATGTCTGTAAACAATTGTTGAAAAAATGTCTTGTCATGCACAAAGCAGATGTCCTAACCGACATGCCAAAACTATAGTTTGTTCAAAAGAAATGTGTGAAGTGGTTGAAACACTCATTAAAACTCGTTTATGTAAACTTCCGACTTCAACTGTACCCTTACCACCTCAGGGCGGCCCGTCAGGAAGTTCAGGATCCAGTTGCAGAGGGAGGTGTTTAGTCCCAGGGTCATTCGATTCTGTGATTTTATTGGTTTTAGATGTTCAAAACCTGTTGCTCACCAGATGTCTGCTGCAAATGGACAAGAGAGAGCCATGAGAAAGTTTTGAATCAGTCACGGAAATAAATAAGTGGCGAACACGAATTGGCTTCCAATTTAAAAAGATGATGGAGAACAAGCTATGAAAGAAATATACTGGTGTTTTGGTGCAGGTACATTTAAGTAGTGCAAAAATTATATTGCAATATTGTCAAAATGATACAATACGATCTATCGTCAAAAATAATATCACGGTATGTAGCTGAATGGATTTTTCCCCACACCCATCACTGCTGCTGGTTTAAGTATGTCCAGTCTTCAGTCTTTTACATCTTGTTAAGCTGGCACTATTTGTCTATCATTATTATGAGATTTCACACCTTCCTTTCTTTCCACACCCTTTCTCGCCGATTTTTGGGGCGGCAGCGTAGCCTAGTGGTTAGAGCGTTGGACTAGTAACCGGAAGGTTGTGAGTTCAAACCCCTGAGCTGACAAGGTACAAATCTGTCGTTCTGCCCCTGAACAGGCAGCTAACCCACTGTTCCCAGTGAAAATAAGAATGTGTTCTTAACTTACTTGCCTGGATAAATAAAGGTAAAATAAATAAATATCTTCCACTCAGCTACTGTAGTCCTCCACTCTCAGACGAGAGAGACATATTCTGTTGTGTGTGTTTGGTGTTTTTTTTTAGCTACAGATGTTATAGTCCACCTGATTGATAAGGACCCAAGGATATGCTACACATGTGACCAGGCTCTTCAGCACCCCTGGTACAGTGCATGCGCACACACACACACCTTCTTTCACGTGTTGTTGTGCCCACTAACAGAGCCTGGCCCTCATGTCTCTCTCCCTCCCCCAGGATTGCTGAAGACACAGCCCTGGGTACGAACATCCATGAGTCTGTCAGTGCCCAGATCAAGAAGAACTTTGCCAAGAGCAATTACTCTTACTGTGCCCACTAACAGAGCCTAGCCCTCATGTCTCTCTCCCTCCCCCAGGACTGCTGAAGACACAGCCCTGGGTACGAACATCCATGAGTCTGTCAGTGCCCAGATCAAGAAGAACTTTGAGCAATTACTCTTACTGTGCTCTCCTGCTATCAACTATTATAACTTCATATAAGATTTTGTGATGCAAAATGGCATTTTTACAATAAGGTTCCCTTTACAAGGGTTTATAATTAGTTTATTAATGGCTAATGAATCATTTTAAAATGAATACGTCTCTGATGGGAAAGTGTTTGCTCCTACAGCAAGGGTTTAATGCCACAGCGGTGGTCTGTCACGAGGCATCGCCAACTGGGGACCATTTAGGAGGCTCCCAGCCAGACCACCCTGTAGAAGCTATGTGCTGCTGGCTGAGGAGGAGCACATAGGTCAGTGACTCCCATCACTACCCATTAAGATGACATGTAGTGGCATAGAAAAACAAGTGTCTCACTTACTAAACCTATGATCGTTATCACACACTAAAATGAGAAAAGTTTTTGTAAAGAGCCTTGATTTACAATATCACAATAAGTCTTGTCCTGAACTCTCCCTGTCTCTCTGTTTCAGAGTCTCCAGTTAAGGAGGGCTGCTCCCAGAGTGCAGCCCGGGGGACAGAACAAGTTCCCCTGGCCAACTGTACCTACTGCTGCCATCCAACCAGCTGCAACAAATGACTTTCCCACGATTGACTGCGAAGACTCCAGAGAAACTCCCAAGTCTGGCCCGGAGCACAGAGTTGTTGTTCCAGCACCCCGATCACCAGATCAGGCATGTTAAGAACCCAGAGGGAGGGAAGAGCGATTCGATGATGCCATTGCCAATGAAGAACGTCAGATGACCAAGATTGGGGTAAGAGTGGAGGATGAGCTGAGAAAGGAGAAGAGAGGAAAGAAGGAGAGGAGAGCTGAAGGAAAGGTGTCGTATGTACCCAGTTTATTCCTGGGTGGTATTATTTTGGGAGTGGGACAGAGCCTGGACAGTGTTTTTACTGTATTTCTGTACATGTCATTTTTAAATCGTCCTTATCCTTCCCCCTTGACAACATACACCACATTACCAAGAGCATGTGGACACCTGCTCGTCGAACATCCCCTTTGCTGCTATAACAGCCTCCACTCTTCTGGGAAGGCTTTCCACTAGATGTTGGAACATTTCTGCGGGGACTTGCTTCCATTCAGCCACAAGAGCATTAGTGAAGTCGGGCTCGCAGTCGATGTTCCAATTCATCCCAAAGGTTTCCGATGGGGTTGAGGTCAGGGCTCTGTGCAGGCCAGTCAAGTTCTTCCACACCGATCTGGACAAACCATTTCTGTATGCACGGGGGCAATGTCATGCTGAAACAGGAAAGGGCCTTCTCCAAACTGTTGCCACAAAGCTGGAAACACAGAATCATCTAGAATTTCATTGTATGCTATAGCGTTAAGATTTCCCTTTATTGGAACTAACTGGCCCGAACCATGAAAAACAACCCCAGACCATTATTCGTCTTGTCTTTTTATATATTTTTCTTCGCATATATGTTTTAAATATTAGCCCCAACTTCAACATACTCTCCTGCAACCCTCCTCACCCAATGTGGTATTGATCTGCTATTTTCTTTACTTTAGAACCCGGAACCCCCAACAGAGCTAACTTCTAGCTAGTAGTCAGATAGCCACTGCTAGCAGTTATCAGCTAACCTTTAGTCCGGACAACTCCTGCCAGTCTGCTCAGCGCAATTCAAACCAGAGCATATCGGACTTCTTTCTCTCCACATCTCCGTAATTCTACTGCAAGCTCTGAACCTTTTCACCTGGATCATCGCAGCTAGCTAGCTGCTATCCGAGTGGTTGCTCCTGGCTAACATCTCTGTCCTGAAGCAAGCACCAATTAGCCTTGAGCTAGCCTATGCTAGGCCCATCTCCCGGCTAGCTGAAGAGGTCCATCAGCCACTCCAATTGGCCTTGACCCCTTTTACTGTCATGACTGGACTACAGACATAATTCGCCCAAGTTTTTTTTCTCCCAACAGGCTCCTCGGTAGCGACGTACCCTGTATGCCCATCTGCTAGCCTGCTAGCAATGGCCGGCTAGCTGTCTAGAGCATATCGGACTGTTAGCTGAAGAGGTCCATCAGCCAATTTCTTGGGCTACTATACCTGTTTTGCCAATTGGCCTGGACTCTTTTACTACACGGAGCCCTGCTGATCCATCACGACTGGTCTGCTGACGTAACCACACAAGGGGCTACAACAGACTTTTTCCATCGCAACGTCACTCTGAGGCCCTTCTGCTAGCCTGCTAACCCCGGCACGCTAGCTGTCTGAATCACCGTGTCTCCAGCCCGCCTAGCTACTCACTGGACGCTATGATCATTCGGCTACGCATGCCGCTCCCTAATGTCAATATGCCCTGTCCATTGCTGTTTTGGTTAGTGATTATTGTCTTATTTCACTGTAGAGCCTCCAGCCCTGCTCAATATGCCTTAGCTAAGCCTTTTGTTACACCTTCCACACATGCGTTGACCTCACCTGGTTTAAATGGTGTCACTAGAGACAATACCTCTCTCATCATCACTCAATGCCTAGGTTTACCTCCACTGTATTCACATCCTACCATACCCTTGTCTGTACATTAAGCCTTGACTCTCTTCTACTGTGTCCAGAAACCTGCTCTTTTTACTCTCTGTTCCAAACGTACTAGACGACCAGTTCTTATAGTCTTTAGCCGTACCTTTATCCTACTCCTTCTCTGTTCCTCTGATGATGTAGAGGTGAATCCAGGCATTGCTCCACTCCCACTCCCCAAGCGCTCTCATTTGTTGACTTCTGTAACCGTAAAAGCCTTTGTTTCATGCATGTTAACATTAGAAGCCTCCTCCCTAAGATTGTTTTATTCGCTGCTTTAGCACAATCCCACCGTACCTTCTCCGCTAGGCAATCTGGTTTACGAGCTGGTCACGGGTGCACCTCAGCCACGCTCAAGGTCCTAAACGATATCATAACCGCCATCGATATGAGACATTACTGTGAAGCTGTATTCATCGTCCTGTCCAAGGCTTTTGACTCTGTCAATCACCACATTCTTATCGGCAGACTCAACAGCCTTGGTTTCTCAAATGACTGCCTCACCTGGTTCACCAACTACTTCTCAGACAGAGTTCAGTGTGTCAAATCAGAGAGCCTGTTGTCCGGACCTCTGGCAGTCTCTGGGGGTTCCACAGGGTTCAATTCTTGGGCTGACTCTTTTCTCTGTATACATCAATGATGTCGCTCTTGCTGCTGGTGATTCTCTGATAAACCTCTACGCAGACGACACCATTCTGTATACTTCTGTATACTTCTATAGACACTGCCATACAACTCTCCTTCTGTGGCCTCCAACTGCTCTTAAATGCAAGTAAAACTAAATGCATGCTCTTCAACCGATTGCTACCACACCTGCCCACCAGGCCAGCATCACTACTCTGGATGGTTCTGACTTAGAATATGTGGACAACTACAAATGCCTAGGTGTCTGGTTGGACTGTAAACTCTCATTCCAGACTCACATTAAGCATCTCTAATCCAAAATTAAATCTAGAATCGGCTTCCTATTTCGCAACAAAGCCTCCTTCACTCATGCTGCCAAACATACCCTCGTGAAACTGACTATCCTACCAATCCTTGACTTCGGCGATGTCATTTACAAAATAGCCTCCAACACTGTACTCAGCAAATTGGATGTAGTGTATCAGTGTCATCTGTTTTGTCACCAAAGCCCCATATACTACCCACCACTGCGACCTGTATGCTCTCGTTGGCTGGCCCTCACTTCATATTCGTCGCCAAACCCACTGGCTCCAGGTCATCTATAAGTCTTTGCTAGCTCACTGGTCACCATAGCAACACCCACCCATAGCACGCGTTCCAGCAGGTATATTTCACTGGTCACACCCAAAGCAAATTCCTCCTTTGGCCACCTTTCCTTCCAGTTCTCTGCTGCCAATGACTGGATTGACGAACTGCAAATATCACTGAAGCTGGAGACTCATATCTCCCTCACTAACTATAAGCATCAGCTGTCAGAGCAGCTCACAGATCACTGCACTTGTCCATAGCCCATCTGTAAATTGCTTATCCAACTGCCTCATCCCCATACTGTTATTTATTTATTTTTGGTCCTTTGCACCCCAGTATCTTTACTTGCACATTCATCTTCTGCACATCTATCACTCCATTGTTTAATTGCTAAATTGTAATTATTTCGACAGTATGTCCTATTTATTGCCTTACCTCCTTTATCTTACCTCATTTGCACATATTGTATATAGACTGTTCTATTGTGTTATTGACTGTATGTTTGTTTATTCCATGTGTAACTGTGATGTTGTCTGTGTCGCACTGCTTTCCTTTATCTTGGCCAGGTCACAGTTGTAAATGAACTTGTTCTGAACTAGCCTACCTGGTTAAATAAAGGTGAAATAAATTCCTCCTCCACTAAACTTCATAGTTGGCACTATGCATTCTGGCAGGTAGCGTTCTCCTGGCATCCTCCAAACCCAGATTCGTCCTTTGGACTGCCAGATAGTGAAGCGTTATTCATCACTCCAGAGAACATATTTCCACTGCTCCAGAGTCCAATGGCAGCGAGCTTTACACCACTCCAGCCGTCGCTTGGCCTTGCACATTGTGATCTTAGGGTTAGGGTTAGTTTCATGGAAACCATGAAGCTCCCGACAAACAGTTATTGTGCTGACATTGTTTCCAGAGGCAGTTTGGAACTTGGTGTGAGTGTTGCAAATGAGGACAGACCAGTTTTACACTCAACGCGCTTCAGCACTCAGTGGCCCTGTTCTGTGAGTTTGTGTGGCCTACCACTTCGCGGCTGAGCAGTTGTTGCTCCTAGACGTTTCCACTTCCCAATAACATCACTTACAGTTGACTGGGTCAGCTCAAGCAGGGCAGAAATTTTACAAACTGACGTGACGGTGCCACGTTGAAAGTGAGCTTTTCAGTAAGGCCATTCTACTGCCAATATTTGTCTATGGAGATGGGGTGTATATATAGTGTATATAAATCAATCCATTTTTTTCAAATGTTCAAATGAAAAGGCAATTGTACAAAAAAACGTGAACATGCTGAAACATGAGGTGATGGCGGAGGATGAATGGCACAACAATGGGCCTCGAGTTCTTGTCACGGTATCTCTCTCCTTAGCAACTTTTTACAGCCAGGGATACGACTTTCCCAAATTGGATCCTTAGTCCGTAACCCCTAGGGAAATTGAACTTATCCCAGAGGCTGCTCCAAGACGCCGCAGCGGTGAAGAGGTATTCGGAGTGGACTTTGGAGTGACTGGGAATATGGTCGAATACAAACAGTGTAGTTAATCCCTCCGTAAGGCAAGCAAACAGACAAAACGTCAGTACAGAGGCAAAGTGGAGTCGCAATTCAACGGCTCAGACTCAGACGTATGTTGCAGAGTACAGGTGCATCAAAGCTGGGATGGAGAGACTGAAAAACAGCTTCTATCTCAAGTCCATCAGACTGTTAAATTAGCCATCACTAGCTGGCTACCGTCCGGTCATTTAACCCTGCACCTTAGAAGCTGCTGCACTATGTATATCGACATGGAATCACTGGTCATTTTAATAATGGAGCAGTAGTCCCTTTAATAATGTTTACATACTGCTTTTCTCATCTCATATGTATATACTGTATTCTATTCTACGGTATTTTAGTCAATACCACTCGAACATTGCTCGTCCTATATGTATATAATATTTATACATCTCTTAATTCCATTATTTTACTTTTAGATTTATGTGTAGATATTACTGCACTGCTGGAGCTACACCTGCTGCATTTCGCTACACCTGCAATCTGCTAAATATGTGTATGTGACCAATAAAATTTGATTTGATCAAATGCAATTGTGTTAGTTGTCCATAGCTTATGCCTGCCCATGCCATAACCCCACCATGGGGTACTCTATTCACAATGCTGACATCAGCAAACCGCTTACCCACACAATGCCATACATGTGGTCTGTGGTTGTGAGGCCGGAGGCCAAATTCTCTAAAATGAAGCTGTAGAGAAATTAACAATTCAACAATTAAATTCTCTGGTAACAGCTCTGGTGGACATTCCTGCAGTCAACATGCAAATTGCATGCTACCTCAAAACTTGATACATCTGTGGCCTTGTGTTGTGTGACAAAACTGCACATTTTAGAGTGGCGTTTTATTGTCCACCTGTGTAACGATCATGCTGTTTAATCAGCTTCTTGATATGCCACAACTGTCAGGTGGATGGATTATCTTGGCAAAGAAGAAATGCTGACCAACAGGGATGAAAAAAATTTGTGCACAACATTTGAGAGAAATAAGCTTTTTGTGCGTATGAAAATCTTCTGGGATATTTTATTTCAGCTCATGAAACATGAAACAAACACTTTTACATGTTGTGTTTATATTTTGTTCAGTGTAATAAACCAAAGCACTGATCATTGGGAACGAGATCAGAATGACTGCTATGGCTTGATCCATAAATTAAATAATTAAATAGCCTACAAAACTAAAACGATCCCGATGTTCTAATCAAAAGGCCTGATTAACAAGCCTATTAAACTTCATTTTTTTCGCATACTTTAACGGCCTACTGTTTAGGACTCAAGTATGGGAATTCGGACACAGCCACTGACTTGAATTTCATTATTCAACAAATTAGATAACAGATTTGTAACCTACATCATTATAATAGAATAGAACTATAGGCTATCAAATATTATTTAGCAAAAAGGGACTCCATATCTGATGAAGATGAAGTGTGAAGGAAGAGTAGTGATGGGAAACCGAAGCCTTTGGGATTTCACCAAATTGTGCTGAAAAACAGTTCATTACGCTGAGTTTTTAACACAATGCACAATAGTGACATCTGCTGGACAGGAATAACATGCAGCGTTAGATGTTGCTATATATGTTCATACAATCCGTTATCATTGCAGGTTCGCACCGTCCACCATGCATCCCTTTTTTTGCTGTCAAAAACGGGAATCTATGGTATTATTTAGGATGCTTAAGACAGAAGCTTATACTTTACTCAAAAAAAAAGTGTGGTGTCACAATGACTTTCTAAATAATATGCCTTTGCCAGGATTCCACCCCATTCCCTGTCTGAGTTTTCTGGTGCCCGAGATCCCCGACTCCACCTGCTGAGCTACCATTCAGGTTTAGTTAATTAGACAACGTTACATGAAAACAATCCTAATGACATTGTAAGTACGGTGTCCAGTAGAGGTTGGTGTTTGAAAGCAATTCAAAAAAATCTAAGAAAGCAGCCAGGTGAAATCAGTGGGATCTTGCATTGTGCAACCGAGTCATCAAACGAAGCTTCAGACGTAATTGATCATGTGATGTTACTTTGAAACAAGCATCGGTACATTGTGTAGGATCAGTAGAGCTTTGAAAACTGTATCAGAGCTCCAGAATCAATCGTCCCATCACTAATAAAGAGAGTAAAGAACAAAAATATGCACACCTGGAGCACCTTGAGTTTAACCTGTTAAGACTCTAGGGGCAGTATTTCATTTTTGGATAAAAAGACGTGCCCGTTTTAAGCGCAATATTTTGTCACGAAAAGATGCTCGACTATGCTTGTTCCCTTGCGAACTCAACATGACTTTGTGATTCTTTTATAATTGACTAAACTGCTGTCTGTATGTCTCTGGGACCAACTTGTAAGTTTTAACAGTCATAATTTGAGCTCTGGTCAAGAGATAAAGCAGTGTACACTCTGAGCTTTTCCCACCAGAACACTTTGGAGGAGCAGTGACCAACTATCCCGTGGCCATTTTTGGGATGTGACAATCCGCTCAAACAGAGTAAAATATACAGTACATCCACCCCTTTGTCATTGAAAGGTGCTTCGAGCAAGATCGAACTCGGTTGAGGGTGCAGGATGGACTGACTGGATTCAGAGTGCTTCCAGATATATCTCTCTTCATCGAATGGGAGGCTCACATTCCTGTTCCCTTTCCTTGTGCTCAAGCTTTCTGTTGCTAAAATTTCTGTTGCTCCAATCTCTCATCACGTTCTCTCTCCCTGTGCTCGAGCTCTAATTTCTGTTGCTCCAATTTTGCCTTTAGTTCTAACTGGCGCAGTTGTGCGTCTACAGCACTCACCCTACTACCCGGGGGACCCTTTTCATCAACCTGGAATACAAAAAGGTCAACATGTCTGTATGCTTGTCCCCCCCACCCCAGATAAGACAATTAGTTGTGCCTCTGCATTGCTGACTAACACATACCACAGCAACAAAATACTGTATTGGATTTCTGTTTTAGAAACAGGGTGGTTTGAGCCTTGAATGCTGATTGGCTGAAAGCAGTGGCATATCAGACCATATACCATGGTTATGACTAGGGCTGTGGCGGTCATGAAATTTTGTCAGCCGGTGATTGTCAAGCAAATAACTGTCGGTCTCACGGTAATTGACCATTAATGCAAATGAGTGATAGAAAACCAATTGCGGAAATGTCACCACTCCGATTTCCAGGGCGCCTGCAAATTTTTTTTGTAATGGTGACATTTGTGAGATCGGTTTTCTATCACTCATTTGCACATCACGTTAATGATATGTCAATGTGTGGGACTGTGGGTCAATTAACCTTGTCAGGGTGGGCGCCCTGATTCTAGTTTGTGAGCTAGGCAGGCTACTGCCTGGGAAGGTCTCCCAAAGACATATTGTTGTATTTTTTTCTGGGTTGTGTGAAATCGTTAAGAATAATATAAAACCAGTCTGCACACCAGCAACGTAAATGGTTTTAGTCGTGACTTTTGGTTGACAGTGTTGAGGGATGGGTAATGTATTGACTCTTGGTTGACAGTGTTGGGGGATGGGTAATGTATTGACTCTTGGTTGACAGTGTTGGGGGATAGGTAATGTATTGACTCTTGGTTGACAGTGTTGGGGGATGGGTAATGTATTGACTCTTGGTTGACAGTGTTGGGGGATAGGTAATGTATTGATGCTCGAGTGGGGGGGGGGGGGGTTCACCCAGGGAGCCATACAAGCTAGAACCGCCATTGTCAGAGTTAATAAAGCCGCATACAAATATGGTCTCTTTTTTGCTTTCCTGAGTAAGGCAGATCCAAAATGCAGGTGTTTCAGCCAGCTCAGTGCTTTCTGTGGTGGTGGGGCAGGTCAGCAGAAAATAGTAGCATTGTGCTGTGATTGGCTGAGTGTTCTGTCACTCATGGGAACACTACATCACCTCCAATTCTATAGGGGAAGCTCTAAAATTCTAGCCCCTTGGGTGCTGCCTTAGAGTTAAATTAGAAGTGCCCCTCATAGAAGGCTCCAGGTTATTTGACACAGATAAAATGGAATCAAATCACGTTATATCTACAGTAGCTTTGATTGGACTGATCATGTCAACATCATACTGCCAACATTTTTGCTAGCAGTCATCATCATGAATCAACTCAATCTACTGGCAAATCATTTTCAAACCTTGTCATATGAAGATAAATAATTAAAATAAATTATAGATAAAACATATCGGTGCTCATCAGCCATTGGACATAAACATTACACAACAAGTTGGAAATCGCAAATTCCACAATGAGTGGTTTGCAAAGCAATCATATTAGCTATACATTGAAGTTGGCCATGCCGTCAATGAAACATGATTTGTGCCGCGCTCAAAACAACTGTTAAATCGGAACTGCAAAATCGGACTTTTGTGAGTTCAAGACAACTGGGAACTCGGGAAGAAATGAGCTACGACTGGGAAAATACGTTTTGAACTTTCATCCAACTTGGAATAGTAAATCGGGAACTCGGGCCTCTTACTAGAGCTACGACCTGAAGATCAATGAAGTCATCATGATTCAACTTTTTTTGTCGGAGTTCCCAGTAAATCCAGAGAATGCCAGACTTTGATGACACCATTTCCCCACGAAGGACCGCAGCGCCCCCTTCCTGTTCAAGTGAGCACAGTCCAAAAATGTCTTGTATGCTGCTGCATAAATTATGTAATATACCAGGCAGATATGTATACTGTAGCTAAGAAAGTAATATGTGTATGTTGTGTATTAAGCTGTTAGTAGCCCATGTGCATCACCCTAATAATTTTTTCAATTTTCACCTCTTAATTTAGCCTACTGTTCTGACTTGGTGGTGCACATGTAGCCTATAAACTGTTTTTGAGAAATGTAATCATTGAAAGTTGTACAAGCATTCTTTGTCCGATTATACATCCCCTTTATTTATCCTACGGTTCTGACTTGGTGTACAGGGAGAACACTGTAAGATGGCCCATGTTCTGAATTCTGTCGCTGTACATTTCAAAAGTGCTGAACAAATAGCTATACTATGTCTGTCCTCGCTCGCTCATTGTCTTAATCGAAATTGCGGATTGCCTCTTATCCGCTTGTCGTTCCCTTATGCCATAGCTCGTACATCTCAATTGTCAGTAAACCACATTTGTTTAAGCAAGTCAGCCATATCAGCTATGTTTTTTTAAAGGCAGTAAGTGAGGCTGAATGAACTGTTTCGTTGCCAGACAAGGCTCTGCTGATAGCCAGGTGTAGCAGTGGTAACATGTTGGGACAGCTTTATGTAGGCCCTAACAGGTTGTGTCTTTCGCATTTAACCCAACCACTCTGAATTAACCTGCTTAAAAGTTATGATTGGATGTTTATATTAATGTTTCATCATGTACCCCGACACAGCAAACATTGCTGGCAATCAATCTCAGCCGACTTTGTAAGTATTTCCACTTTTCTATATGGTACAATTCTTTTCGTTACAAATGGCTGGATGCATGTTTAATTTCAGCTTTCCAGACATTTCATGAGCCTTACCAGATCAAAAAGTCAAAATAAATGTCCCCATCAAATCCACATCAGTAATATTATACAACTTCTTATTTGTAAAAAAAAATATCAGTTTAATTATCTCCATTACAAATATGGCAATTAGCAAACTTAACCCTGCGTGTAAAACATATGGGCATTCAAATCTGTATTTTATCATTCCAATGTATGTAAATACATTAATTCAACCACGCCAACAAAGCCTTCGAATGCAATCAAATATGATATGAAACACATGACAGTTGAAGTCAGAACAATACAGATGTCTCTCCATGTGTCTGCTTAAACAGACCGTTTAGAATCATTAAAGGACGTTGGTATATTGGCTGTAGTCAGGATGTAACCCACTGCTTGCCTTCTCATAACAGGTACCATACCATGTAAATAATAACATTGCACAGGCATAATGTATTAGTAAGCTAATGATAGATAATGCCATACTGTGTATATCTCAGTATGCGCCGATGGCAGGCTCTGGGATATTGGTGGCGTGCATGTCTCGAGTCATGTTGGACTTCTCCTTTAGCTTGGCCTGCAGTAGTGTGTGCTCTACCACTCCAATCCGAATGTCCATCTGAACAATCTCCTGCTTGAGCTTGGTCAGACTCTGCTTGATTTTCACCACCGGTGCTGTATAATTTTTAAAAAAGCTCAAAGGGTAAGAAAAGTAATGATATCAAACATTTTCAAAAACAATTTGTCACGATCATTACACAGGAATAGATTCCAAAATAAATCGTGTTTTTAACGATCTAACAACTTGATTTCATAACCTTTCTTCAATAGATTCAATGATAAGAGAACTGTCACTATGTACATTTTAAATCAAGAACTGTTGCTTCACCCATCAAGACCCCAGAAAATGCCTGGGTTTGCAAAGTGCCCAATTTTTAAAAAAGTATACTTTTGAGGTACTTTCCCATTGTATTGAATGACAGAGGATGACAGCGGGGAAAGGTAGAGAGAGGCGGAGTCAAAGGGCAGTAGGCCAGATTCTAACATATACCGACACTGTAGACGTGCGCCGGAGGCCAGGCCACAGCAAGGTGCTCAGCCTAATGACGTATGTAACACAATAGGATGTGACGTCCCCTGTGACTTTTTAGTGTGGGAACTGCGTCATATTCACTATTCTGTCCAGCTTGCAGTGGAAAAGGCTTAAAGCTATAGTGCTGTGTAGATTCCCCAGTCTGGTATGTTTTCATTTACAGACTCACCTCCATCAGACATACTGCTGCCCTTCTCCTCCATCTCCTGCTTCACCTTCTCCAACTCCTCTGTGATCTAGGTTAGAATGAGACAGCACTGAGATAGTTGACATCAAAACTCATCATCTATGGCACTAAGAAGTATCTACAGAGGATAAGAGATAGTTTTGCATGTTATTTTGGAATTAACGCGTGCCACATATCAGTTTGCAAACAACGTGCCGAAAATATATAACCATTTTTATATAAAGGTATAGGCAACATTGGCAGCCGCTCAGGGCGCCCACTCCGACCCACAGTCCCACACGGTAACATGACATCATTGACGTGACGTGCAAATGAGCGTATTTACAGAGGATAAGAGTTTGGTAATATATAATCTATGGACATTAAGGACTATATCATGATGTTGGTGTCAAATGATCAGGAGAAATGGAAAAAATAATTACGTGAACAAATTGGGAAAGAATGACAGGTCCAAAAACCACATGACCGTAATGTGAATGAGAATATTATTTTACAATAGTGTGAATGTTATGATAATGATTGGCTAGGGTTATGAGAACATGGTACGAGAATGACCTGCATACTGTGGTTTACTGTGGGTGATGTGGTCACTGACCTCAGCCAGAACTCTGGTCCTCTCTGTAACTCCACCACTTCCCTGCTGGTAGCACTCCCTTGCCTTGGAATACAAAAAGGTCAACATGTCTGTATGCTTGTCCCCCCCACCCCAAATAAGACAATTAGTTGTGCCTCTGCATTGCTGACTAACACATACCACAGCAACAAAATACTGTATACTGGTATTGGATTTCTGTTTTAGAAACCGGGTGGTTCGAGCCTTGAATGCTGATTGGCTGAAAGCAGTGGCATATCAGACCATATACCATGGTTATGACTAGGCGGTCATGAAATTTTGTCAGCCGGTGATTGTCAAGCAAATAACTGTCGGTCTCACGGTGTAATTTACCGTTAATTAACATAAACACATTTAGCATCACCTGGCTTCCACACACAGCCTACATGCCATTTAAAAAGTCTAATAAGTTTATGTAATATAGCCTACACCTTCACAATAAATCCATTATTTATTTTAGACAGGTCTAAAGAAGCCTGATATTTGAGAACATTTGGTCTATTTCAGAAGAAAATATCCAACTCTGTGTTGTCCTTATGTTAGGTCCTGGTGTGGCTATGACAAATGGCTGACGGCTACACTTGTTCATTTAGAAAATAATACTTGCTTATAATTCCGTGGCATTATTTTATAGTATGAAGAAAACAACTGAACAAAGCTGAATAAAATAAAAATATTTTCTCTAAACGAGGGAGTTTTGAGGGAGTGCACACATGCTGCTATTTTGTGTTGAGTGGTCAACAAAGAAATAGGTACTCCTATATCCTTAGAGTTATTCATTTAGTTGTTCTACAAACGTTGGGCTATATGTTTTGGTGTTTAATACATTGTAAGGCTGCATGATGAGACTCTAAAGATGATTTGAAAGAAGTCACTTGAAAAGGCATGAGCTCTGCTTAGTTTTTTTTTTGGCGCAGGCTGTACACACTCCAATAGCGTCTCATTCACAATTTGACAAGCACTTGATAATGCCTCGAAATTCACGGCGGCATCCCATTCATGCCTTTCGCGGCTACGGAGTGCTGCGTTGTGCCCTTCTCGCTGAGTGTGCTGCGCAATCCGAAGTGCCTCTCACTCACATTGCCCTCTGTCACGTGTGCCTTTCCAAATCCTGTCTGATCAAGTGAATTTACAGCAGGTGGACTCCAAGTTGTAGAAACACCTCAAAGAAACAGGATGCACCTGAGCTCAATTTAGTCTCATAGCAAAGGGTCTGAATACTTATTTAAATAAGGTATCTCTTTTGTGTTTTTAATACATTTTCTAAAATGTATAAAAATCGGTTTTCGCTTTGTCATTATGGGGTATTGTGTGTAGATTGCTGAGGATTTCTATTTATTTCCATTTAACAATAAGACTAACGTAACAAAATATGGAAAAGGTGAAGGGGTCTGAATACTTTCCTAACACACTGTACATGTAGGTAGGGGTAAAGGGGCAAAGCAGACAGCACATTTTCTTGCTTTTAAAATGTATTGGATCGCCAGGGGCACACTCTAACACTAAGATATTATTAACAAAAGATGCATTTGTGTTTAGTGAGTCTGCCAGAGGCAGTAGGGATGACCACATGTTCTCTTGATAGTTGCATGAATTTGACCACAATCCAGTCCTGCTAAGACATTCAAAATGTAACAAGTAATTTTGGCTGTCAGGGAAACTGACCGGAGTAAAAAGTTGTCAAAATATACAGTACCAGTCAATAGTTTGGACACACCTACTCATTCAATGGTTTTTCTTTATTTTTACTATTTTCTACTTTCTACAATAATAGTGATGACATCCAAACTATGAAATAACACATATGGAATCATGTTGTAACCAAAAAAGTGTTAAACAAACAAAAATATATTTTAATATTTCAGATTCATCAAAGTAACCAACCAACCATCAAGCGCTATGATGAAACAGGCTCTCATGAGGACCGCCACAGGAAAGGAAGACCCAGGGTTACCTCTGCTGCAGAGGATAAGTTCATTAGAGTTAACGGTCTCTCATGAGGACCGCCACAGTAAAGGAAGACCCAGGGTTACCTCTGCTGCAGAGGATAAGTTCATCATATTTACCAGCCTCAGAAATTGCAGCCCAAATAAATGCTTCACAGAATTCAAGTAACAGACACATCTCAACATCAACTGTTTAGAGGAGACTGAGTGAATCAGGCCTTCCTGGTCGAATTGATGCAAAAAAAAACACTACTATAGGACACCAAGAAGAAGAGACTTGCTTGGGCTAAGAGTCACGAGCAATGGCCATTAGACCGGTGGAAATCTGTCCTTGCGTCTGATGAGTCTAAATTTGAGATGTTTGATTCCAACCGCCGTGTCTTTGTGAGACGCGGTGTGGGTGAACGGATGATCTCCGCATGTGCATTTCCCACTGTGAAGCATGGAGGAGGAGGTGTTATGGTGTAGGGGTGCTTTGTTGGTGACACTGTCTGTGATTTATTTAGAATTCAAGGCACACTTAACCAGCATGGTTACCACAGCATTCTGCAGCGATACCCCATCCCATCTGGTTTGGGCTTAGTGGGAATATCATTCATTTTTCAACAGGACAATGACCCAACACACCTTCAGGCTGTGTAAGGACTATTTGACCAAGAAGGAGTGATGGAGTGCTGCATCAGTTTCCCTGGCCTACACAATCACCCGACCTCAACCCAAAAGCGTGGCTACTTTGAAGAATCTCAAATATATGGTTACTACATGATTCCATATGTGTTATTTCATAGTTTTGATGTCTTCCTTATTATTCTACAATGTAGAAAATAGTACAAATAAAAAACAACCCTTGAATGAGTAGGTGTCTCCAAACTTTTGACTGGTACTGTAAATAGTGAACAGTAGTACAGATACCCCCCAAAACTACTTGAGTAGTACTTTAAATAATTTTTCCTTAAGTACTTTACACCACTGTATGGATGCGTACCTCGCTGAGTTTGGACTGGGCGCTGCGGTAGTCCTGGATAAGGTGTTCCAGCTGGTTGTTGATGTATTTCTCTCTGCTGCCCACCTTCTCCAGTGTCTTACCGATCTCCTCCTGCAGCTTGTCTAGGTAGCCCTACCAAATAGGTACACATAGCAGCTTTCGCTCTATAATACATTACTAACATACTCATTTTAAGGTAATAGAATGACATGAGAGGTTGGCTGTGTGATAGGTGCTAGTCTTGTCAGACAGTGAGACTCAGATAAAGTAGCTTATTCATGGGTTTGCATGTTTTGTCACAATATTGTTTTGAACATTCGTTATGGACTAATGCCCGACTAAGCATTCTATTCAATGCATCGTCAATGAGCGCTGATAAGGATCATCAAAAGGGCATTGCAGCGGCTTGGAAATACAATGATATTCTAAAGGAGTCAAATAATTAGTGGGAAAACATTTTGATGTCATCAGATTGACTTTAAATGCAGTATAACGTTAGCTAGCTAGCTAAGATTGAGGGTAAACCACCAGATTTGAGCTAGCTAACGTTAGCATTTCCAGCTATTTCTAAAAATTTTGCTAGCTAATAACAACATTGCCATCCATCTGTCTAAAGTAAATTAGATGACATGATATTGCTGGCAAAATGGCTTCCTACTAAATATTTTACTACTTTGGCAACGTCATCTTAACCGCACGCACTGTAGTTTCATTTAGACTAAACAGTAGTTTAGTCGAGATGGTATCAAAGTGATGTAACCTCGACAGAGAAAACTGAGTCCAACTGTGAAGGACTAAAGTCCACCTTGGCCTCCTTGAGAGATGATCTGATCCCGTCTTGGTGCTGATGCATTTGGTCCACGTGGATCCTCCAGTCCTAGTAGTGGACATAGTCTTGTTACAAACACTCGTGTTTTAGGCGATTGCTCGACCCTGCATTGATTTTGAGAGAGCAATGCCAGAATTGACAGCTGTAGCAATCTTTACCTTGTGGTCTGTTCTGATTGTGACCTTCAGTTGTGGGAGAACCCGCTCCACCTCTAGATTCCACTCGGCAGCGTCCATGTTTGATTCCAGTATATTGTCTGGCTTTGAAGATAGTCTGGCCTCCTGCGAGAGGGAAGGAGTTAGCGTTAGGAATGATAGTATGTACACTATGAGGGAATGAGCAAGAGCTAAAAAAAAAAAGATTAACATTTATTTGATATTTGTTTGAGTCCACTGGTGACTAGTCTTTCTACATCTACAGACAGGGAACTGTATAGAAATGAAAAATCGGACTTGAAATCAGCAGTAGCCTACATTAACCACACATGAAAAAGACAATACAGCAGCACATCTACTGTATGTGTAGTAACAAAGTATCCACAATCTCCAAACAGAACAGTAAATAAGTACACCATTACAGTTCATTCTTCGTATCCAGCTATTAGCATAACACTACAGCAACAGCAACTCACACTTTGATTGGTCCTTGATTTAAGTGCCTCTAGATCCATGACGTTCTCTTCCTCACAGTCGTCTGGTTCCTCCTTTATTAAGGGATAGACATATTTTAAAAAGTGACGAGTACAATATATACAAATAGGCCTATCACCAGGAGACACTTCGATGAGGATACCCACTGTCATCTCCTCTTCCACTTTACTGAGAGTCAGCTCTGCATCATCCTCCATCACAGACTCTTCTTCCATCTCCTCTGTAGGGTAGTTTGGTCTGGGAAAAGACAGGAGAATAGGGATTGCACGAGGCCAGCTATGTTCAACTTTATCATTGGTTGCACCTAAGTGACATCACACCATTGTTTTAAATGTTCTCAAGAGGCTCTCAGCCATACTAATGTTGCATTCAAAACAACTGGGAACTTGGAAATCTCAGATTTCCGACTTCAGTCTGTTCAAGACAACCTTGAACGGTGAATAAAACGATATCCAACTAACGATCTCAGACTGGGAAAAATAGTTTTAAATGGTCATGCAACTTGGAGTTCCAAGTCGGGAACTCGGGCGTCTTTCTCGAGCTCCAACTGTCCGACCTGAATATCACTGATGTTGTGATTTGACCTCATCCCCCCCCCTAGAGCTCCAACTGTCCGACCTGAATATTACTGATGTTGTGATTTGACCTCACCCCCCTCCCCCTAGAGCTCCAACTGTCCGACCTGAATATCACTGATGTTGTGATTTGACCTCATCCCCCCCGCCCCTAGAGCTCCAACTGTCCGACCTGAATATTACTGATGTTGTGATTTGACCTCACCCCCCTAGAGCTCCAACTGTCCGACCTGAATATCACTGATGTTGTGATTTGACCTCACCCCCCCCCCTAGAGCTCAAACTGTCCGACCTGAATATCACTGATGTTGTGATATGATCTCACCCCCCCTAGAGCTCCAACTGTCCGACCTGAATATTACTGATGTTGTGATTTGACCTCATCCCCCCTAGAGCTCCAACTGTCCGACCTGAATATCACTGATGTTGTGATTTGACCTCATCCCCCCTAGAGCTCCAACTGTCCAACCTGAATATTACTGATGTTGTGATTTGATCTCACCCCCCTAGAGCTCCAACTGTCCGACCTGAATATTACTGATGTTGTGATTTGACCTCATTCCCCCCTAGAGCTCCAACTGTCCGACCTGAATATCACTGATGTTGTGATTTGACCTCATCCCCCTAGAGCTCCAACTGTCTGACCTGAATATTACTGATGTTGTGATTTGACCTCATTCCCCCCTAGAGCTCCAACTGTCCGACCTGAATATCACGGATGGTGTGATTTGACCTCATTCCCCCCCCAGGGTTCCCAGTTGTCTTGAAAGCACCACAGAGCAAGATGTGCCCAGTCAATCTTAACAGGGGCTAATGACCATTTAGCCTAAATTACAGCTTCAAAATACGATGACATTGGTGTAGTAATGTTTCCATAGCTAGTAAAAGGCCTTTTCACACAGACATTGTTCTTAGCCCCAGGCTAGACTGGCCCTGGGCTAACAGCTTGTGTTCACACAAGCATTTGGTAACCCTGGGTTAAGCTTTAGCCCTGGGCTAAGGATTCACACTTCTATTCCAAAACCCTGGGCTAACAGACAAACACAACATGTAACCAACTTTTTATCTCTGATTCGTGACCAATGCTATAAATAATAACACATTATTTCCTTATGCTTCTAGCCTAGCATTTGATTTCCAACAGTGATGGTTTGAATAAACCTTGCCTTCTGCCTGTCCGACATCGGAAACAATATTTCACTTTTGAAATTCGATCTCACCCCTGTACAGCGAATGCTATGAACAAAAGAGACATCAACTTTTCTGATTCAGGCAAAATCATGCAACAATATTATTATCATGGATATATGCAATTAAATGTCAATAGAAAAGCTATGAAAACAGAGGAAAATGGAGTGTTTGCTGCATTTCCAGCTGTAGAGTTTGTAGTTTTAGTTGGCTAAGTGAGAAGACTTTAGCCAGCCTGCATAGCAACCATTTTTGATAGACATAGCAACCAACCAATGTTTTTGCACTGATGAAAGTATATTGTTTTTTGGTCCTCAGATGGAAGGATTAAATAGTATGAATTTACTTGTCAAAATAACTCACAGGACACATCACAGGCATCACCAGCATATGTAAATTAGGTGAAAGTGCTGCTTTTGTGATTGGACAGTGAGCATTATAGGCATTGTTCTTGACCCCCACTGGCTATTTTGGCAACGTGTTTTTGGGGCTAACCCCAAAAAGTCAATGTTAACCCTGCTCTGGAGCAGAGCCAGCTAGCCCTGGACTAAGGGAGATTTTAGCCCTGGAGCTAAGGAGGCTCTTAGCTCTGGTCTAAAGTGCAGTGTGAGCACACCTAAAGTTTGACAAAAAAAATACCTAGCTAAAATCCAATGCACTGTAGCTAGCTACCGTTCTAATCAATGTTTCCTCTAAGCTGTATGCATGCAGCTACCCGGCACTGCCTCGCAGAAGAACTATCAGCCTGCGCAGAGAACCAACTTCAAATCAATTTGATAGTTTTCCCCTTTAGTTAACACTATCAATGTTTCCCTTTACTGTGGGAATTGTGATCAAATCAACGCAATATTAGCCACATTCAAAGGAACATACCAAAACAAACTATGCAAGATTTGTTGTTTTAGGCAGAAGGCATCGGATTAGGATTCTAATGCATTGACAGGCATTACTCAGCCTGTACTCTACACAGACCAATCAGAACTGCAGAAGGCCGATAAACAAATAGACCATTGCCATATACGAGTCTGCTGGCATATATGGACCTGTGGCATTCACTTTGAACTGGACTGTGTTTACAGTATGAGTGGTCGTGAGTAGGTGAACTGGACTGTGTTCACAGCATGAGTGGCTGTGAGTAGATGAACTGGACTGTGTTTACAGCATGAGTGGTCGTGAGTAGGTGAGCTTGTTTTGAGATCAAAGCGAGAGCTGCATGTAGCCACTTGCGCACATTTGTTCATATCCTTTGCTAGTTAGTGAGTTATTAGCCCAGTTATAGATCATTTGTAGTCAGCAATGGGGGAGTAACTGCTTCCTACAAGAGCACAAAACGTGCACATTGTTAGACCTCCTGAAAGGCTTGTAAAATGGCTTGCATAATATTAGGATTTATTAGTTGAGTGACAACCAATGTAATTTGTTTGGTTACTTTTATTAAATGTGCTGTTGAAAACGGTGTTTTACTGGAATAAAAGTAGGCAAAGCCATCAGAGACAGATCCTTTCTGGCTATAGCCTATGCTGATCAGGGCTTTACATTAGATTTGATTTGGGTTGTTCAGTGTCACCATCAGCAATAGTTTTGGTAGTTTTTCTTGAAACAATCAGTGCATATGGTCCTGTTTAGATATACAAGGTAACGGTGATCATTTCATAACGAGGACAGCAATCACTTTAGCGAGTCGCACTGCATGGCCAAAGCGGGAAGAGCTGAGGAGCTCACTCCGTAGAAACTTCAAAACTGTCAAATCCATTCCACTTTGAGACGGGGGTGAAATTGTTATAGACATTTTTAAAAGACAAAATATTGACACATTACTAGCGCAAACACTTTCAAACTGCCAAAATGCCAAGTTAATGGTGATTTTTAGATCAAACGTAGGGGGATAAAAGGCATACATTAACCAATGACTTATATACAGTGCAGTTTGAAAGTATTCAGATCCATTCCCCTTTTCCACATTTTGTTACGTTACAGCCTTATTCTAAAATGTATGTAATCGGTTTTTCCTCGTCAATCTACACACAATACCCTATAAATGACAACGCAAAAACATGTTAAACATTTTTACACATTTATATGAAATAAAAAAACTGAAATACCTTATTTACATAAGTATTCAGACCCTTTGCTATGAGCCTCGAAATTGAGCTCAGGTGCATACTACACTGCTCAAAAAAATAAAGGGAACACTAAAATAACACATCCTAGATCTGAATGAATGAAATATTTTATTAAAGACTTTTTTCTTTACATAGTTGAATGTGCTGACAACAAAATCACACAAAAATTATCAATGGAAATCAAATGTATCAACCCATGGAGGTCTGGATTTGGAGTCACACTACAGGCTGATACAACTTTGATGTAATGTCCTTAAAACAAGTCAAAATGAGGCTCAGTAGTGTGCGTGGCCTCCACGTGCCTGTATGACCTCACTACAACACCTGGGCATGCTCCTGATGAGGTGGCAGATGGTCTCCTGAGGGATCTCCTCCCAGACCTGGACTAAAGCATCCGCCAGTCCATAGCATCAAAGCGTTCCTCTTGCAGGAACTGCTGACACACTCCAGCCACATGAGGTCTAGCATTGTCTTGCATTAGGAGGAACCCAGGGCCAACCGCACCAGCATATGGTCTCACAAGGGGTCTGAGGATCTCATCTCGGTACCTAATGGCAGTCAGGCTACCTCTGGCGAGCACATGGAGGGCTGTGCGGCCCCCCAAAGAAATGCCACCCCACACCATGACTGACCCAACGCCAAACCGGTCATGCTGGAGGATGTTGCAGGCAGCAGAACGTTCTCCACGGCGTCTCCAGACTCTGTCACGTCTGTCACATGTGCTCAGTGTGAACCTGCTTTCATCTGTGAAGAGCACAGGGCACCAGTGGCGAATTTTCCAATCTTGGTGTTCTCTGGCAAATGCCAAACGTCCTGCACGGTGTTGGGCAGTAAGCACAACCCCCATCTGTGGACGTCGGGCCCTCATACCACCCTCATGGAGTCAGTTTCTGAACGTTTGAGCAGACACATGCACATTTGTGGCCTGCTGGAGGTCATTTTGCAGGGCTCTGGCAGTGCTCCTCCTGCTCCTCCTTGCACAAAGGCGAAGGTAGCGGTCCTGCTGCTGGGTTGTTGCCCTCCTAAGTCCTCCTCCACGTCTCCTGATGTACTGGCCTGTCTCCTGGTAGCGCCTCCATGCTCTGGACACTACGCTGACAGACACATCAAACCTTCTTGCCACAACTCGCATTGATGTTCCATCCTTGATGAGCTGCACTACCTGAGCCACTTGTGTGGGTTGTAGACTCCGTCTCATGCTACCACTAGAGTGAAAGCACCGCCAGCATTCAAAAGTGACCAAAACATCAGCCAGGAAGCATAGGAACTGAGAAGTGGTCTGTGGTCACCCCCTGCAGAACCACTCCTTTATTGGGTGTGTCTTGCTAATTGCCTATAATTTCCACCTGTTGTCTATTCCATTTGCACAACAGCATGTGACATTTATTGTCAATCAGTGTTTCTTCCTAAGTGGACAGTTTGATTTCACAGAAGTGTGATTGACTTGGAGTTACATTGTGTTGTTTAAGTGTTCCCTTTATTTTTTTGAGCAGTGTATTTCCATTGATCACCCTTGATGTTTCTACAAATTGATTGGAGTCCACATGTGGTAAAATCAATTGAGTGGACATGCATGATTTGGAAAGGCACACACCTGTCTATATAAAGTCCCACAGTTGACAGTGCATGTCAGCGCAAAAACCAAGGCATGAGGTTGAAGGAATTGTCCGTAGAGCTCTGAGACAGGATTGTGTCAAGGAAAAGATGTGGGGAAGGGTAACAAAACATTTCTGCAGCATTGAAGGTCCCCAAGAACACAGTGGCCTCCATCATTCTTAAATGGAAGAAGTTTGGAACCACCAAGACTCTTCCTAGAGCTGGCCACACAATTAACTGAGCAATCGAGGGAGAAGGGCCTAGGTCAGGAAAGTGACCAAGAGATGGGAAAGTCTTCCAGAAGGACAACCATCTCTGCAGCACTCCTCAGTAAAAAAAACACATGACAGCCCGCTTGGAGTTTGCCAAAAGGCACCTGAAGGACTCTCTGACCATGACAAACAAGATTTTCTGGTCTGATGAAACCAAGATTGAACTCTTTGGCCTGAATGCCAAGCGTCACGTCTGGAAGAAACCTGGCACCATCCCTACGGTGAAGCATGGTGGTGGCAGCATCATGCTGTGGGGATGTTATTCATAATCAGGGACAGGGAGACAAGTCCGGGTCCAGGGAAAGATGAACAGAGCAAAGTACAGAGAGATCCTTGATGAAAACCTGTTCCAGAACACTCAGGACCTCAGACTGGGGCGAACGTTCACCTTCCAATAGGACAACGACCCAATGCACATAGCCAGCACAACGCAGGAATGCCTTTGGAACAAGTCTCTGAATGTCCTTGAGTGGCCCAGCCAGAGCCCGGACTTGAAAACGATCGAACATCTCTGGAGAGACCTGAAAATAGCTGTGCAGCGACGCTCCCCATCCAACCTCACAGAGCTTGAGAGGATCTGCAGAGAAGAATGGGAGAAACTCCCCAAATACAGGTGTGCCAAGCTCGTAAATTCATACCCAAGTAGACTTGAGGCTGTAATGGCTCCCAAAGGTGCTTCAACAAAGTACCGAGTAAAGGTTCAGAATTATTATTGTTATTAATTATTGAATGAATTATGTAATTGTGATATTTGCAAGAAAATCTAACAACCTGTTTTTCTTTGTCATTATGAGGTATTGTGTGTAAATGGATAACTTTTTTTGTCATACATTTTAGAATAAGGCTGTAATGTAAGAAAATGTGGAAAAAGTCAAGGTCTGAATACTTTCCAAATGCACTGTATAAACTAGATAACTAATAGGGGGCACTGTTAAAGCCACCATTCCGCCACCTTGGCACTCCCCCACCATTGTTAAAAATACCTTTGAAGCAATAGAAATGAATTTATTAATGTCTACATTCGTTTTTTTGCCACATGTATTCTACTACAGATACATTCATGCATACTTTTGAAATTATATGTTCGCTTTACATACAAATATACACTACCGGTTTAAGGTTTAGAACACCTACTCATTCAAGGGTTTTTCTTATTTTATTTTACATTGTAGATTAATAGTGAAGACATCAAAATCATGCAGTAACTAGTAAAAAGTGTTAAATATATTTTGATTTGTTTGATATTTGAGATTCTTCAAATAGCTTCACTTTGCCTCTATGGCTTTATACACTCTTTGCATTCTCTCAACCAGCGTCATCTGATGCAGCACATCGCTCTCCATCTTGGTCAAATAGCTCTTACACTGCCTGGAGGTATGTTGGGTCATTGTCCTGTTGAAAAACAAATGAGTCCCACTAAGCCCAAACCAGATGGGATGGCGTATCGCTGCAGAATGCTGTAGTAGCCATGCTAGTTAAGTGTGCCTTGAATTCTAAATAAAATCAGACAGTGTCACCAGCAAAGCACTCCCACACCATAACACCTCCTCCTCCTTATTTACAGTGCGAAATACACATGCAGAGATCATCCGTTCACCCACACTGCATCTCACAAAGACACGCCAGTTAGAACCAAACATCTCCAATTTGGACTCCAGACCAAAGGACGCATTTCCATACATCTAATGTCCATTGCTCGTGTTTCTTGACCCAAGCAAGTCTCTTCTTTTTATTGGTGTCCTTTAGTAGTGTTTTCTTGAGGTAATTCGACCATGAAGGCCTGATTCATGCAGTCTCTTCTGAATAGTTGATGTCTAGATATCTCTTTTACTTGAACTTTGTGAAGCATTATATTTGGGTTGCTATTTCTGAGGCTGGGAACTCTAATTAACTTATCCTCTGCAGCAGAGGTAACTCTGGGTCTTCCATTCATGTGGCAGTCCTCATGAGAGCCAGTTTCATCATAGCGCTTGATGGTTTTTGCGACTGCATTTGAATTTTTTTCAAAGTTCTTGAAACTCTCTGTATTGACTGACCTTCATGCCTTAAAGTAATGATGGACTGTCGTTTCTCTTTGCTTATTTGTAATGATGATAATGTCCCCACTACAACAACAAAAAATACTTAAATACTTTTAATTATTTTCTTGAAACATTTAATTGAAATACTGTAGAATTACATTAATTCCTATGGAGGACTGCGCCTACCGGGGAGTGCCAATATCACGACCAGTTGTTTTTAAAGCCTCTCAATGGCCAATACATAGCACATACAACACCCATTCTGCCAGTAACATTTTGTTAAAGGTCTCCAAAGCACACACATCCCTGGGTCGCTCCTCTTTTCAGTTCGCTGCAGCTAGCGACTGGAACGAGCTGCAACAAACACTCAAACTGGACAGTTTCATCTGAATCTCTTCATTCAAAGACTCAATCATGGACACTCTTACTGACAGTTGTGGCTGCTTCGTGCGATGAATTGTTGTCTCTACCTTTTTGCCATTGTGCGGTTGTCTGTGCCCAATAATGTTTATGCCATGTTTTGCGCTGCTACCATGTTATGCTGCTGCCATGTTGTTGTCATGTTGTGTTCCTGCCATGTTATTGTCTTAGGTCTCATGATGTAGTGTTGTGGTATCTCTCGTCATGATGCGTGTATAGTCCTATATTTGTATTTTTAATGGCAGCCCCCGTCCCCGCAGGAGGCCTTTTGCCTTTTGGTAGGCCGTCATTGTAAATAAGAATCTGTTCTTAACTGACTCACCTAGTTAAATAAAAGGTTCAATTAAAAAAAAAATGTAATAATCAGCAAACCAGAATTTATATACATCGTTGACATTAACTTACCTTCTCCAGGAAAACACTCTCCCCTTCAGAGCCTCTTCAGCCAGCCGATCCAGCACATAGCAAACATGTTCCCCTGAACCAGCTTTTAGTTTGGAGGGAGGAAAGTCTACCAGTCCTCCCTGGGTCAGGAGAGAGCAATATTTTGATCAAAGATGCAATGTCTGAAATATGGACCATCTAGCTTAGTATAGGTCCTTGCAGTTTCACAACAATGTCATGTGATACATTATGCAATGGAAATGAAAAAAGGACAGATACAGGTTGTTGATAAACAAATCCCCTTGTTGCAATTCAAAACGGTAGACAACAATGGGGACACCAACGTGTACAGTATGTTGAGTTGTGCTTACTTACAAAAGCTCTCAACTGTGAGAGAATGTTGGACACAGTGGCGTTGGGGTCGTCATACTCCTGAGGCTGCTCGAAGGGTCTCCCTGCTGCATTGATGAGCCAAGACGCGATTATGGTAAACATGAAGAATTGCTCCCCTGGATTTGATGGCATGTAGGCACTGGATGCAAAGTAATGCCTATATGGGGGAACAACGTATTACTTGACAATCTCTTACCAGAATTGACTGCAATGTATTTTGACAGTCATATCTAGCAGTTTGAACTGTAATGTCACTTTGCACATCAATAATAGCTAGCCAGATGCTACTTGCCAACCTGGATAGAGCTTTCATGTTGTGCTTTGCCAGAACTTCCTCTTCATAATCCAGAAGCTTCAATTTGTCCAGCAGGTCCTCCATAACCACGAACATTTGATATGCTGCTCCAGGACCCCGTTCATCGTCCCCTCGTCTATTGTCATCTACCATCTCTCTCTTGGCACTTCTTGCAGGCTAACAACAACCCGATTTGTGATTGACCCAATTTTTTGATGCAGATCAGCGCAGTCTTCTTCAGCTTGTTTTGGTTACCATCTGTGTTGTCAAGCAACCCTAATATAGCCAGATAACGTTAGCTAGCTAAGTTAACAGTTCCTTGGTTAACTAAAAAAGCCAGCTATACGTTTTTGTCGGAACGATTATCTCTATATTAAATATATCCAGATGGTACCTGTGTATTGAGATGAATATTCAAGTAGTTGTATCAATAACTCTTGAGCAGCAATAACTCTGGAGCAGGCGACATGCGTCCTGACGTAACTTTATTTGCGTCCTTACGTAACAACCTTTCGTTTACGTTCCAGTGCAGAGTTATCACACGTGTCGTGGTTTTGCTGCCACCTACTGCAGTGGATGAAAAACTACTCCTGGAGAAATGAATAGAAACAGTTCAAATATACGTGAATTGTAAGGAGAGAGTATAAGGACTAAGCTGACTCTTAAACAGACCAAGCAAAAACATTCAACTGAGTTGCGCTGCACAGAAGATCTCGACAACGACTGAACTTTTTTTTCTGAACTAGTGGAGTTTGAATTGGTTTATAAAATGCGGAACATGATTGTTTTCAACAAAAATTGTCATGTTTTGTCATTTATTATCTTGTCTTGTCCCTGTGCTTCCCATTCTATTCGTTTCCCTCTGCTGGTCTTATTAGGTTCTTTCCCTTTTTCTATCCCTCTCTCTCCCCCTCCCTCTCTCACTCTCTCGCTCTCTCTTCTCTCTATCGTTCCGTTCCTGCTCCCAGCTGTTCCTATTCCCCCTAATCAATCATTTAGTCTTCCCACACCTGTTCCCGATCCTTTCCCCTGATTAGAGTCCCTATTTCTTCCTTTGTGTTCCGTTCCTGTCCTGTCGGTTCCTTGTCTAGAATTCACCGTGCTGTGTTTGTGTATCGCCCTGTCGTGTCGTGTTTTCCTCAGATGCTGCGTGGTGAGCAGGTGTCTGAGTCTGTCTGGTTCAAGTGCCTTCCCGAGGCAACCTGCTGTTCACCTGCTGTTCAAGATCGAGTCTCCAGTTTGTCCTCGTCATTTCGAGTGAAAGTTGTGTTTTTTGTTTGTATTTACTTTACTGGATTAAAGACTCTGTTTTCGCCAAGTCGCTTTTGGGTCCTCTTTCACCTGCATGACAGAAGGAACCGACCAAGGAATGGACCCAGCGACTTCAGACGCTCGTTACACTGCCGTCGAGATCCAAGGAGCCATGCTCGGCAGACACGAGCAGGAATTGTCTGCTGCTCGCCATGCCGTGGAGAACCTGGCCGCTCAGGTTTCCGACCTCTCTGGACAGTTCCAGAGTCTACGTCTCGTGCCACCTGTTACTTCCTGGCCTGCCGAGCCTCCAGAACCTAGGGTTAATAACCCACCTTGCTACTCCGGGCAGCCCACTGAGTGCCGCTCCTTTCTCACGCAGTGTGAGATTGTGTTCTCTCTCCAACCCAACACATACTCTAGAGAGAGAGCTCGGGTTGCTTACGTCATTTCACTCCTTACTGGCCGGGCTCGAGAATGGGGCACAGCTATCTGGGAGGCAAGGGCTGATTGCTCTAACAAGTTCCAGAACTTTAAAGAGGAGATGATTCGGGTTTTTGACCGTTCAGTTTTTGGTAGGGAGGCTTCTAGGGCCCTGGCTTCCTTATGCCAAGGTGAACGGTCCATAACGGATTATTCTATTGAGTTTCGCACTCTTGCTGCCTCTAGTGAGTGGAACGAGCCGGCGCTGCTCGCTCGTTTTCTGGAGGGACTCCACGCAGTGGTTAAGGATGAGATTCTCTCCCGGGAGGTTCCTTCAGATGTGGACTCTTTGATTGCTCTCGCCATCCGCATAGAACGACGGGTAGATCTTCGTCACCGGGCTCGTGGAAGAGAGCTCGCATCAACGGTGTTTCCCTGCTCCGCATCGCAACCATCTCCCTCCTCTGGCTCAGAGTCTGAGCCCATGCAGCTGGGAGGGATTCGCATCTCGACTAAGGAGAGGGAACGGAGGATCACCAACCGCCTGTGCCTCTATTGCGGAGTTGCTGGACATTTTGTTAATTCATGTCCAGTAAAAGCCAGAGCTCATCTGTAAGCGGAGGGCTACAGGTGAGCGCAACTACTCAAGTCTCTCCATCAAGATCCTGTACTACTTTGTCGGTCCATCTACGCTGGACCGGTTCGGGTGCTACATGTAGTGCCTTGATAGACTCTGGGGCTGAGGGTTGTTTCATGGACGAAGCATGGGTTCGGAAACATGACATTCCTTTCAGAGAGTTAGAGAAGCCTACGCCCATGTTCGCCTTAGATGGTAGTCATCTTCCCAGTATCAGATTTGAGACACTACCTTTAACCCTCACAGTATCTGGTAACCACAGTGAGACTATTTCTTTTTGATTTTTCGTTCACCGTTTACACCTGTTGTTTTGGGTCATCCCTGGCTAGTATGTCATAATCCTTCTATTAATTGGTCTAGTAATTCTATCCTATCCTGGAACGTTTCTTGTCATGTGAAGTGTTTAATGTCTGCCATCCCTCCCGTTTCTTCTGTCCCTACTTCTCAGGAGGAACCTGGCGATTTGACAGGAGTGCCGGAGGAATATCATGATCTGCGCACGGTCTTCAGTCGGTCCCGAGCCAACTCCCTTCCTCCTCACCGGTCGTATGATTGTAGTATTGATCTCCTTCCGGGGACCACTCCTCCTCGGGGTAGACTATACTCTCTGTCGGCTCCCGAACGTAAGGCTCTCGAGGATTATTTGTCTGTGTCTCTTGACGCCGGTACCATAGTGCCTTCTTCCTCTCCGGCCGGGGCGGGGTTCTTTTTGTTAAGAAGAAGGACGGTACTCTGCGCCCCTGCGTGGATTATCGAGGGCTGAATGACATAACGGTTAAGAATCGTTATCCGCTTCCCCTTATGTCATCAGCCTTCGAGATTCTGCAGGGAGCCAGGTGCTTTACTAAGTTGGACCTTCGTAACGCTTACCATCTCGTGCGCATCAGAGAGGGGGACGAGTGGAAAACGGCGTTTAACACTCCGTTAGGGCATTTTGAGTACCGGGTTCTGCCGTTTGGTCTCGCCAATGCGCCAGCTGTTTTTCAGGCATTAGTTAATGATGTTCTGAGAGACATGCTGAACATCTTTGTTTTTGTCTATCTTGACGATATCCTGATTTTTTCTCCGTCACTCGAGATTCATGTTCAGCACGTTCGACGTGTTCTACAGCGCCTTTTAGAGAATTGTCTCTACGTAAAGTCTGAGAAGTGCTCTTTTCATGTCTCCTCCGTTACTTTTCTCGGTTCCGTTATTTCCGCTGAAGGCATTCAGATGGATTCCGCTAAGGTCCAAGCTGTCAGTGATTGGCCCGTTCAAGGTCACGTGTCGAGTTGCAGCGCTTTTTAGGTTTCGCTAATTTCTATCGGCGTTTCATTCGTAATTTCGGTCAAGTTGCTGCCCCTCTCACAGCTCTTACTTCTGTCAAGACGTGTTTTAAGTGGTCCGGTTCCGCCCAGGGAGCTTTTGATCTTCTAAAAGAACGTTTTACGTCCGCTCCTATCCTCGTTACTCCTGACGTCACTAGACAATTCATTGTCGAGGTTGGCGCTTCAGAGGTAGGCGTGGGAGCCATTCTATCCCAGCGCTTCCAGTCTGACGATAAGGTTCATCCTTGCGCTTATTTTTCTCATCGCCTGTCGCCATCTGAGCGCAACTATGATGTGGGTAACCGTGAACTGCTCGCCATCCGCTTAGCCCTAGGCGAATGGCGACAGTGGTTGGAGGGCGACCGTTCCTTTTGTCGTTTGGACAGACCATAAGAACCTTGAGTACATCCGTTCTGCCAAACGACTTAATGCCCGTCAAGCTCGTTGGGCGTTGTTTTTCGCTCGTTTCGAGTTTGTGATTTCTTACCGTCCGGGTAGCAAGAACACCAAGCCTGATGCCTTATCCCGTCTGTTTGGTTCTTCTGTGGCTTCTACTGATCCCGAGGGGATTCTTCCTTATGGGCGTGTTGTCGGGTTTACAGTCTGGGGAATTGAAAGACAGGTTAAGCAAGCACTCACGCACACTGCGTCGCCGCGCGCTTGTCCTAGTAACCTCCTTTTCGTTCCTGTTTCCACTCGTCTGGCTGTTCTTCAGTGGGCTCACTCTGCCAAGTTAGCTGGTCATCCCGGTGTTCGAGGCACTCTTGCGTCTATTCGCCAGCGCTTTTGGTGGCCGACTCAGGAGCGTGACACGCGCCGTTTCGTGGCTGCTTGTTCGGACTGCGCGCAGACTAAGTCGGGTAACTCTCCTCCTGCCGGTCGTCTCAGACCGCTCCCCATTCCTTCTCGACCATGGTCTCACATCGCCTAGACTTCATTACCGGTCTGCCTTTGTCTGCGGGGAAGACTGTGATTCTTACGGTTGTCGATAGGTTCTCTAAGGCGGCACATTTCATTCCCCTCGCTAAACTTCCTTCCGCTAAGGAGACGGCACAAATCATTATCGAGAATGTATTCAGAATTCATGGCCTCCCGTTAGACGCCGTTTCAGACAGAGGCCCGCAATTCACGTCACAGTTTTGGAGGAGTTCTGTCGTTTGATTGGTGCGTCCGTCAGTCTCTCTTCCGGGTTTCATCCCCAGTCTAACGGTCAAGCAGAGAGGGCCAATCAGACGATTGGTCGCATACTACGCAGCCTTTCTTTCAGAAACCCTGCGTCTTGGGCAGAACAGCTCCCCTGGGCAGAATACGCTCACAATTCGCTTCCTTCGTCTGCTACCGGGTTATCTCCGTTTCAGAGTAGTCTGGGTTACCAGCCTCCTCTGTTCTCATCCCAGCTTGCCGAGTCCAGCGTTCCCTCCGCTCAAGCGTTTGTCCAACGTTGTGAGCGCACCTGGAGGAGGGTGAGGTCTGCACTTTGCCGTTACAGGGCACAGACTGTGAGCCGCCAATAAACGCAGGATTAAGAGTCCAAGGTATTGTTGCGGCCAGAGAGTGTGGCTTTCCACTCGCAACCTTCCTCTTACGACAGCTTCTCGTAAGTTGACTCCGCGGTTCATTGGTCCGTTCCGTGTCTCCCAGGTCGTCAATCCTGTCGCTGTGCGACTGCTTCTTCCGCGACATCTTCGTCGCGTCCATCCTGTCTTCCATGTCTCTTGTGTTAAGCCCTTTCTTCGCACCCCGTTCGTCTTCCCTCCCCCTCCCGTCCTTGTCGAGAGCGCACCTATTTACAAGGTACATAAGATCATGGACATGCGTTCTCGGGGACGGGGTCACCAATACTTAGTGGATTGGGAGGGTTACGGTCCTGAGGAGAGGAGTTGGGTTCCGTCTCGGGACGTGCTGGACCGTTCACTCATTGATGATTTCCTCCGTTGCCGCCAGGATTCCTCCTCGAGTGCGCCAGGAGGCGCTCGGTGAGTGGGGGGTACTGTCATGTTTTGTCATTTATTATCTTGTCTTGTCCCTGTGCTTCCCATTCTATTCGTTTCCCTCTGCTGGTCTTATTAGGTTCTTTCCCTTTTTCTATCCCTCTCTCTCCCCCTCCCTCTCTCACTCTCTCGCTCTCTCTTCTCTCTATCGTTCCGTTCCTGCTCCCAGCTGTTCCTATTCCCCTAATCAATCATTTAGTCTTCCCACACCTGTTCCCGATCCTTTCCCCTGATTAGAGTCCCTATTTCTTCCTTTGTGTTCCGTTCCTGTCCTGTCGGTTCCTTGTCTAGAATTCACCGTGCTGTGTTTGTGTATCGCCCTGTCGTGTCGTGTTTTCCTCAGATGCTGCGTGGTGAGCAGGTGTCTGAGTCTGTCTGGTTCAAGTGCCTTCCCGAGGCAACCTGCTGTTCACCTGCTGTTCAAGATCGAGTCTCCAGTTTGTCCTCGTCATTTCGAGTGAAAGTTGTGTTTTTTGTTTGTATTTACTTTACTGGATTAAAGACTCTGTTTTCGCCAAGTCGCTTTTGGGTCCTCTTTCACCTGCATGACAAAAATACCAAAATGCAGGACTTTCCCACACAATCCGGGACATTGTGTGGTAAAAAACTGACCTTTACCTTTACCTTCACCCTAACACTAACCCTAACTTTAATGTAATTGTTATATATTCATAAATTAAATATAATTCTCCTGGATTGTAGCAGGAGGCAAAACAATATAACACCCTCTTTGATTAGAGACATATTCTGGGCTTCGGGGTCGATTTTAGCTGAACCACAGCTGTGTCTGGAGGTATATAATGGCTTGTCATTAGACTGTTGCCCATGGCTGTATAATAATGACTTGTCCTGCAGCTATTTCCTAAAACGGCCTTCTCCTTTGCATGTACCATAGGGTGCGAGAGATCAGGCTCAGCCTGCTGTGTTCCAGGGGCATTTTAGATATGTACATTTCGTAATTACTGGACGGCAGTAAATGTACATAGAAAGAGGAAATAGCCTAAGTGGGGTGTAGCACAGTTTAGCAGATGTTATAAGGGGTGCAGCGAAATGCTTAGGCTACTAGCTCCTAACAGCGCAGTAAAAGTGTCAAAAAGTACACAAATAATCAACCATTTAAAAAATGTACACTACCTATCAAAAATTTGGGGTCACTTAGAAATGTTCTTGTTTTTGAAAGAAAAGCAACATTTTTGTCCATTAAAAAAACATCAAATTGACCAGAAATACAGTGTATACATTGTTAATGTTGTAAATGACTATTGGAGCTGGAAACAGCTGATTTTTTTATGGAGCATCTACATAGGTGTACAAATCAAATCAAATCAAATGTTATTTGTCACATACACATGGTTAGCAGATGTTAATGCGAGTGTAGCGAAATGCTTGTGCTTCTAGTTCCAACAATGCAGTAATAACCAACAAGTAATCTAACTAACAATTCCAAAACTACTGCCTTATACACAGTGTAAGGGGATAAAGAATATGTACATAAGGATATATGAATGAGTGATGGTACAGAGTAGCATAGGCAAGATACAGTAGATGGTATCGAATACAGTATATACATATGAGATGAGTATGTAAACAAAGTGGCATAGTTAAAGTGGCTAGTGATACATGTATTACATAAGGATGCAGTAGATGATATAGAGTACAGTATATACGTATACATATGAGATGAATAATGTAGGGTAAGTAACATTATATAAGGTAGCATTGTTTAAATTGGCTAGTGATATATTTACATCATTTCCCATCAATTCCCATTATTAAAGTGGCTGGAGTTGAGTCAGTGTCAGTGTGTTGACAGCAGCCACTCAATGTTAGTGGTGGCTGTTTAACAGTCTGATGGCCTTGAGATAGAAGCTGTTTTTCAGTCTCTCGGTCCCAGCTTTGATGCACCTGTACTGACCTCGCCTTCTGGATGATAGCGGGGTGAACAGGCAGTGGCTCGGGTGGTTGATGTCCTTGATGATCTTTATGGCCTTCCTGTAACATCGGGTGGTGTAGGTGTCCTGGAGGGCAGGTAGTTTGCCCCCGGTGATGCGTTGTGCAGACCTCACTACCCTCTGGAGAGCCTTACGGTTGAGGGCGGAGCAGTTGCCGTACCAGGCGGTGATACAGCCCGCCAGGATGCTCTCGATTGTGCATCTGTAGAAGTTTGTGAGTGCTTTTGGTGACAAGCCGAATTTCTTCAGCCTCCTGAGGTTGAAGAGGCGCTGCTGCGCCTTCTTCACGATGCTGTCTGTGTGAGTGGACCAATTCAGTTTGTCTGTGATGTGTATGCCGAGGAACTTATCCTCCAGTTGAAAAACATTTTAAATCAATGTTATTATTGAATCAATTAAAATGTCGTTATCAACAAGAACGATTTTTGTCTCTGACAGCTGCTGTTCACCCTCATCTGATGAAAATGTGAAATTGCAACGGCTGCTCTGTCAGTTGGAGGTGGGCTGGGCTCGGAAACATTTCAAATTGTGACTGACAGCTCTGGAGAAATATACACTTATGGGTTTCACAAGTGGCCTCAATAGCTGCATCATTTATTTTAAACTTTTCTATGCAAACCCCAGTTTGGGAAGGTAATGTCAAGGTACCAGAGGATACTAGACTCAACATTACCATGCAGCATGATACATGTGGCGCAAACATATCTTTAATTACCATATATTTACATGCATATTCTATTTGCTCAAGTTATACATTTCATGATGCTGGACATATTTAAATACAGTGTATTCGGAAAGTATTCAGACCCCTTGTGTTTTTCCTCATTTTGTTACTTTACAGCCATATTCTAAAACTGATGACATTGTTTTCTCATCAATCTACACAACCCACAATGACAAAGCAAAAAACTTTTTTTTTTTTTAATGTTTGCAAATAAAAAACTGAAATATGACATTTACATAAGTATTTAGACCCTTTACTTAGTACTTTGTTGAAGCACCTTTGGCAGCGATTACAACCTTGAGTCTTCTTGGGTATGAACCAACAACCTTGGCACACCTGTATTTGGGGAGCTTCTCCCAATCTTCTCTGCAGATCCTCTCAAGCTCTGTCAGGTTGGATGGGGAGCGTTGTTGCACAGCTATTTTCAGGTCTATCCAGAGATGTTAGATCGGGTTCAACTCCAGGCTCTGGCTGGGCCACTCCAGGACATTCCTGCGTTGTCTTGGCTGTGTGCTTAGGGTCGTTGTCCTGTTGGAAGTTGAACCTTCGCCTCAGTCAGAGGTCCTGAGGGCTCTGAAGCAGGTTTTCATCAAGGATCTCTCTGTACTTTGCTCCGTTCATCTTTGCCTCAATCCTGACTAGTCTCCCAGTCCCTGCCACTGAAAAACATCCCCAAAGCATGATGCTGCCACCACCATGCTTCACCGTAGGGATGGTGCCAGGTTTCTTCCAGACGTGGCGCTTGGCATTCAGGCCGAAGAGTTCAATCATGGTTTCATCAGATCAGAGAATCTTGTTTCTCATGGTCTGAGAGTCTTTAGGTGCCTTTTGGCAAACTTCAAGAGGGCTGTCATGTGTATTTTACTGTTGAGTGGCTTCCGTCTGGCCACTCTACCATAAAGGCCTGATTGGTGGAGTGCTGCAGAGATGGTTGTCCTTCTGGAAGGTTCTCCTATCTCCACAGAGGAACTCCGGAGCTCTGTCAGAGTAACCATGGAGTTCTTGGTCACCTCCCTGACCAAGGACCTTCTCCCCCGAATGTTCAGTTTGTCCGGGTGGCCAGCTCTTGGAAGAGTCTTGGTGGTTCCAAATTCCTTACATTTAAGAATGATGGAGGCCACTGTGTTCTTGGAGACCTTCAATGCTGCAGATTTATTTTTTGTACCCTTCCCCAGATCTGTGTCTTAACACAATCCTGTCTCGGAGCTCTACGGACAATTCCTATGGCTTGGTTTTTGCTCTGACATGCACTTTCAACTGTGGGATCTTATATAGACAAGTGTGTGCCTTTCCAAATCATGTTCAATCAATTGAATTTACCACAGGTGGACTCCAATCAAGTTGTAGAAACACCAAGGATGATCAATGGAAACAGAATGCACCGGAGCTCAAGCAAAGGGTCTGAATATTTATGAAAAGAAGGTATTTCTATTTTTAGTTTTTAATACATTTGCAAACTTTTCTAAAACATGTTTGTGCTTTGTCATTATGGGGTATTGTGTGTAGATTGATGAGACGTGTTTTATTTAATACGTTTTAGAATAAGCCTGTAACGTAACAAAATGTGAAAAAAGTCAAGGGGTCCTGATACTTTATTATTATTATTTATATTTTGAATTACCCTGCATATACTGTACTATGTGTACATACAATACATAATTCTTTCCGTATGGGTGTGCTACAAGGGCACAGATAAAAACCAATTGTTCTCCTTGTGCAGCCCTTCAGTCCAAGAGCTGGTGAAATGACCCCCATTCCCTCCTCCTTCTGCTTCTGCTTCAAGTTCCATGTCACCTCTCTGTTCCACCCCCGTCGCATTTCCCTTGCATTCACTCATCTTCCTTTGTTCCCCCCAGATTCTCTTTCATTGCACTTCCTTCACATGCTTTGTGCTTGTTTATGCTCATTTGTTGTTTTTGTGTTTATTTCATACCCCTGTCTTTCGCTGCTGCAGATGCAGCACCTTTTCTCGCTTGAGAGCCCAGGGAGTAGCTAGTGCTTCAGGTAATTATTGGGGAATTGTGAGCTGCCTGGATTTGTATTAGGTTGACTGGTGGTGGCTATGTGTAGATCATTTTCATTTCCTTTTTCTATTGACCCATCACCTCTTCCATAGAAACCTACATTTTCTTAAAGTGTGCAACAATAGGCTTTTTTTCCAGGTTCTCCTCTGTCTCCTTCTCTCTCCCTCTCCCTCCCTCCCCCTCTCTCTCTCCCTCTCTCAGATTAACTTTTGGAGCACACAGTAACACACATGACAGTATACAATCACACAATCTCCAGCAGTGTCTTCACCAGGCCCTGTGCTCTTTCCCACCCAACAAGAACATGTAACTGCAGTGCGCACACACGCGCACACACGCACACACGCACACACGCTCACACGCACACACACACACACACACACACACACACACACACACACACACACACACACACACACACACACACACACACACACACACACACACACACACACACACACACACACACACACACACACACACACACACAGGTGGGGGGCTTAGCTGTAAATAATTTATGTTTGCACTCATACTCCCGTAGTGAGGCAGACAATGCCAGATGAGAGGATGCGAGGCGTGTGTGTTTGATCTGCATGCTAGTCCATGTCTGCAATGCACGGACCGGTGCTCCCCCATGACTGACAGCATCTGTGTGAGAGAAACACTGCTGGGCCGCATGCATATACCGGTAGGCTGACTGCATCTGCAGATAAAGCTTCGCAGCACATTCAAATGAATTGTACATGTAAGTTTTAGTAGGGGAGTTCAGTGGACAGTGACTTTCTTCCATATTGGAAATAATAATTAATATTATTTGGGCATTTTTAAGAATTGTTTGTGGTTGGTCCGGGATCTGAACCCATCATAATAAAGTGCATGTATGTGTTGAAGGTAGTGGCGTTAACCACTAGACCGCTTCAGGAACAAATGTTCTGTTTGTGTTTGAAGGACATCTCTAAATCTGACAACAGATCAAACTAATCAGAATCCAGGGACAGAATTTGTTAGTAATGTGGAATAACAACAGTCTGCAAACTAAGTATTTCTCCAGAACCAGAGTTGAAGAACCTAGATTTTGTCTAAATGTAACTCCCATGGTGTGCATGTTGATAAAGAAACAAAGCATTCTGGGATGAGAAGGTGTCACGTTCTGACCTTTCTTTTCCTATGCTTTGTCTTTATTTAGTATGGTCAGGGCGTGAGTTGGGGTGGGCAGTCTATGTTTTGTCTTTATTTAGTATGGTCAGGGCGTGAGTTGGGGTGGGCAGTCTTTGTTTTGTCTTTATTTAGTATGGTCAGGGCGTGAGTTGGGGTGGGCAGTCTTTGTTTTGTCTTTATTTAGTATGGTCAGGGCGTGAGTTGGGGTGGGCAGTCTTTGTTTTGTCTTTATTTAGTATGGTCAGGGCGTGAGTTGGGGTGGGCAGTCTTTGTTTTGTCTTTATTTAGTATGGTCAGGGCGTGAGTTGGGGTGGGCAGTCTTTGTTTTGTCTTTATTTAGTATGGTCAGGGCGTGAGTTGGGGTGGGCAGTCTTTGTTTTGTCTGTATTTAGTATGGTCAGGGCGTGAGTTGGGGTGGGCAGTCTTTGTTTTGTCTTTATTTAGTATGGTCAGGGCGTGAGTTGGGGTGGGCAGTCTTTGTTTTGTCTGTATTTAGTATGGTCAGGGCGTGAGTTGGGGTGGGCAGTCTTTGTTTTGTCTTTATTTAGTGTTGGTCAGGGCGTGAGTTGGGGTGGGCAGTCTTTGTTTTGTCTTTATTTAGTATGGTCAGGCCGTGAGTTGGGGTGGGCAGTCTATGTTTTGTGTTTCCATGTTTGGTTTCTGTTTCGGCCTGGTATGGTTCTCAATCAGAGGCAGGTGTCATTAGTTGTCTCTGATTGAGAATCATACTTAGGTAGCCTGGGTTTCACTGTTTCCTGTGTCAGTGTTTGTGCCACACGGGACTGTTTCGGCCTAGTATGGTTCTCAATCAGAGGCAGGTGTCGTTAGTTGTCTCTGATTGAGAATCATACTTAGGTAGCCTGGGTTTCACTGTTTCCTGTGTCAGTGTTTGTGCCACACGGGACTGTTTCGGCCTAGTATGGTTCTCAATCAGAGGCAGGTGTCGTTAGTTGTCTCTGATTGAGAATCATACTTAGGTAGCCTGGGTTTCACTGTTTCCTGTGTCAGTGTTTGTTGTTTGCCTAGTATGGTTCTCAATCAGAGGCAGGTGTCGTTAGTTGTCTCTGATTGAGAATCATACTTAGGTAGTTTCACTGTTTCCTGTGTCAGTGTTTGTGCCACACGGGACTGTTTAGCCTGGGTTTCACTGTTTCCTGTGTCAGTGTTTGTGCCACACGGGACTGTTTCGGCCTAGTATGGTTCTCAATCAGAGGCAGGTGTCGTTAGTTGTCTCTGATTGAGAATCATACTTAGGTAGCCTGGGTTTCACTGTTTCCTGTGTCAGTGTTTGTGCCACACGGGACTGTTTCGGCCTGGTATGGTTCTCAATCAGAGGCAGGTGTCATTAGCTGTCTCTGATTGAGAATCATACTTAGGTAGCCTGGGTTTCACTGTTTCCTGTGTCAGTGTTTGTGCCACACGGGACTGTTTCCTGTGTCGGTGTTTGTGCCACACGGGACTGTTTCCTGTGTCAGTGTTTGTGCCACACGGGACTGTTTCCTGTGTCGGTGTTTGTGCCACACGGGACTGTTTCCTGTGTCGGTGTTTGTGCCACACGGGACTGTTTCCTGTGTCGGTGTTTGTGCCACACGGGACTGTTTCCTGTGTCGGTGTTTGTGCCACACGGGACTGTTTCCTGTGTCGGTGTTTGTGCCACACGGGACTGTTTCCTGTGTCGGTGTTTGTGCCACACGGGACTGTTTCCTGTGTCGGTGTTTGTGCCACACGGGACTGTTTCCTGTGTCGGTGTTTGTGCCGGACTGTTTCCTGTGTCGGTGTTTGTGCCACGGGACTGTTTCCTGGTATGGTTCTCAATCAGAGGCAGGTGTCATTAGTTGTCTCTGATTGAGAATCATACTTAGGTAGCCTGGGTTTCACTGTTTCCTGTGTCGGTGTTTGTGCCACACGGGACTGTTTCCTAGTATGGTTTCAATCAGAGGCAGGTGTCATTAGTTGTCTCTGATTGAGAATCATACTTAGGTAGCCTGGGTTTCACTGTTTCCTGTGTCGGTGTTTGTGCCACACGGGACTGTTTCCTGTGTCAGTGTTTGTGCCACACGGGACTGTTTCCTGTGTCAGTGTTTGTGCCACACGGGACTGTTTCCTGTGTCGGTGTTTGTGCCACACGGGACTGTTTCCTGTGTCAGTGTTTGTGCCACACGGGACTGTTTCCTGTGTCAGTGTTTGTGCCACACGGGACTGTTTCCTGTGTCAGTGTTTGTGCCACACGGGACTGTTTCCTGTGTCAGTGTTTGTGCCACACGGGACTGTTTCCTGTGTCAGTGTTTGTGCCACACGGGACTGTTTCCTGTGTCAGTGTTTGTGCCACACGGGACTGTTTCCTGTGTCAGTGTTTGTGCCACACGGGACTGTTTCCTGTGTCAGTGTTTGTGCCACACGGGACTGTTTCCTGTGTCAGTGTTTGTGCCACACGGGACTGTTTCCTGTGTCAGTGTTTGTGCCACACGGGACTGTTTCCTGTGTCAGTGTTTGTGCCGGGACTGTTTCCTGTGTCAGTGTTTGTGCCACACGGGACTGTTTCCTGTGTCAGTGTTTGTGCCACACGGGACTGTTTCCTGTGTCAGTGTTTGTGCCACACGGGACTGTTTCCTGTGTCAGTGTTTGTGCCACACGGGACTGTTTCCTGTGTCAGTGTTTGTGCCACACGGGACTGTTTCCAGTGTTTGTGCCACACGGGACTGTTTCCTGTGTCAGTGTTTGTGCCACACGGGACTGTTTCCTGTGTCAGTGTTTGTGCCACACGGGACTGTTTCCTGTGTCAGTGTTTGTGCCACACGGGACTGTTTCCTGTGTCAGTGTTTGTGCCACACGGGACTGTTTCCTGTGTCAGTGTTTGTGCCACACGGGACTGTTTCCTGTGTCAGTGTTTGTGCCACACGGGACTGTTTCCTGTGTCAGTGTTTGTGCCACACGGGACTGTTTCCTGTGTCAGTGTTTGTGCCACACGGACTGTTTCCTGTGTCAGTGTTTGTGCCACACGGGACTGTTTCCTGTGTCAGTGTTTGTGACTGTTTCCTGTGTCAGTGTTTGTGCCACACGGGACTGTTTCCTGTGTGTGTTTGTGCCACACGGGACTGTTTCCTGTGTGTGTTTGTGCCACACGGGACTGTTTCCTGTGTCAGTGTTTGTGCCACACGGGACTGTTTCCTGTGTCAGTGTTTGTGCCACACAGTGGGACTGTTTCCTGTGTCAGTGTTTGTGCCACACGGGACTGTTTCCTGTGTCAGTGTTTGTGCCACACGGGACTGTTTCCTGTGTCAGTGTTTGTGCCACACGGGACTGTTTCCTGTGTCAGTGTTTGTGCCACACGGGACTGTTTCCTGTGTCAGTGTTTGTGCCACACGGGACTGTTTCCTGTGTCAGTGTTTGTGCCACACGGGACTGTTTCCTGTGTCGGTGTTTGTGCCACACGGGACTGTTTCCTGTGTCGGTGTTTGTGCCACACGGGACTGTTTCCTGTGTCGGTGTTTGTGCCACACGGGACTGTTTCCTGTGTCGGTGTTTGTGCCACACGGGACTGTTTCCTGTGTCAGTGTTTGTGCCACACGGGACTGTTTCCTGTGTCGGTGTTTGTGCCACACGGGACTGTTTCCTGTGTCAGTGTTTGTGCCACACAGGACTGTTTCCTGTGTCAGTGTTTGTGCCACACGGGACTGTTTCCTGTGTCAGTGTTTGTGCCACACGGGACTGTTTCCTGTGTCAGTGTTTGTGCCACACGGGACTGTTTCTGTGTCAGTGTTTGTGCCACACGGGACTGTTTCCTGTGTCAGTGTTTGTGCCACACGGGACTGTTTCCTGTGTCAGTGTTTGTGCCACACGGGACTGTTTCCTGTGTCAGTGTTTGTGCCACACGGGACTGTTTCCTGTGTCGGTGTTTGTGCCACACGGGACTGTTTCCTGTGTCGGTGTTTGTGCCACACGGGACTGTTTCCTGTGTCGGTGTTTGTGCCACACGGGACTGTTTCCTGTGTCAGTGTTTGTGCCACACGGGACTGTTTCCTGTGTCAGTGTTTGTGCCACACGGGACTGTTTCCTGGACTGTTTCGGGACTGTGTCAGTGTTTGTGCCACACGGGACTGTTTCCTGTGTCAGTGTTTGTGCCACACGGGACTGTTTCCTGTGTCAGTGTTTGTGCCACACGGGACTGTTTCCTGTGTCGGTGTTTGTGCCACACGGGACTGTTTCCTGTGTCGGTGTTTGTGCCACACGGGACTGTTTCCTGTGTCGGTGTTTGTGCCACACGGGACTGTTTCCTGTGTCGGTGTTTGTGCCACACGGGACTGTTTCCTGTGTCGGTGTTTGTGCCACACGGGACTGTTTCCTGTGTCGGTGTTTGTGCCACACGGGACTGTTTCGGCCTGGTATGGTTCTCAATCAGAGGCAGGTGTCATTAGTTGTCTCTGATTGAGAATCATACTTAGGTAGCCTGGGTTTCACTGTTTCCTGTGTCGGTGTTTGTGCCACACGGGACTGTTTCGGCCTAGTATGGTTCTCAATCAGAGGCAGGTGTCATTAGTTGTCTCTGATTGAGAATCATACTTAGGTAGCCTGGGTTTCACTGTTTCCTGTGTCGGTGTTTGTGCCACACGGGACTGTTTCCTGTGTCAGTGTTTGTGCCACACGGGACTGTTTCCTGTGTCAGTGTTTGTGCCACACGGGACTGTTTCCTGTGTCGGTGTTTGTGCCACACGGACTGTTTCCTGTGTCAGTGTTTGTGCCACACGGGACTGTTTCCTGTGTCAGTGTTTGTGCCACACGGGACTGTTTCCTGTGTCAGTGTTTGTGCCACACGGGACTGTTTCCTGTGTCAGTGTTTGTGCCACACGGGACTGTTTCCTGTGTCAGTGTTTGTGCCACACGGGACTGTTTCCTGTGTCAGTGTTTGTGCCACACGGGACTGTTTCCTGTGTCAGTGTTTGTGCCACACGGGACTGTTTCCTGTGTCAGTGTTTGTGCCACACGGGACTGTTTCCTGTGTCAGTGTTTGTGCCACACGGGACTGTTTCCTGTGTCAGTGTTTGTGCCACACGGGACTGTTTCCTGTGTCAGTGTTTGTGCCACACGGGACTGTTTCCTGTGTCAGTGTTTGTGCCACACGGGACTATTTCCTGTGTCAGTGTTTGTGCCACACGGGACTATTTCCTGTGTCAGTGTTTGTGCCACACGGGACTGTTTCCTGTGTCAGTGTTTGTGCCACACGGGACTGTTTCCTGTGTCAGTGTTTGTGCCACACGGGACTGTTTCCTGTGTCAGTGTTTGTGCCACACGGACTGTTTCCTGTGTCAGTGTTTGTGCCACACGGGACTGTTTCCTGTGTCAGTGTTTGTGCCACACGGGACTGTTTCCTGTGTCAGTGTTTGTGCCACACGGGACTGTTTCCTGTGTCAGTGTTTGTGCCACACGGGACTGTTTCCTGTGTCAGTGTTTGTGCCACACGGGACTGTTTCCTGTGTCAGTGTTTGTGCCACACGGGACTGTTTCCTGTGTCAGTGTTTGTGCCACACGGGACTGTTTCCTGTGTCAGTGTTTGTGCCACACGGGACTGTTTCCTGTGTCAGTGTTTGTGCCACACGGGACTGTTTCCTGTGTCAGTGTTTGTGCCACACGGGACTGTTTCCTGTGTGTGTTTGTGCCACACGGGACTGTTTCCTGTGTCAGTGTTTGTGCCACACGGGACTGTTTCCTGTGTCAGTGTTTGTGCCACACGGGACTGTTTCCTGTGTCAGTGTTTGTGCCACACGGGACTGTTTCCTGTGTCAGTGTTTGTGCCACACGGGACTGTTTCCTGTGTCAGTGTTTGTGCCACACGGGACTGTTTCCTGTGTCAGTGTTTGTGCCACACGGGACTGTTTCCTGTGTCAGTGTTTGTGCCACACGGGACTGTTTCCTGTGTCGGTGTTTGTGCCACACGGGACTGTTTCCTGTGTCGGTGTTTGTGCCACACGGGACTGTTTCCTGTGTCGGACTGTTTCCTGTGTCGGTGTTTGTGCCACACGGGACTGTTTCCTGTGTCGGTGTTTGTGCCACACGGGACTGTTTCCTGTGTCGGTGTTTGTGCCACACGGGACTGTTTCCTGTGTCAGTGTTTTGTGCCACACAGGACTGTTTCCTGTGTCGGTGTTTGTGCCACACGGGACTGTTTCCTGTGTCAGTGTTTGTGCCACACGGGACTGTTTCCTGTGTCAGTGTTTGTGCCACACGGGACTGTTTCCTGTGTCAGTGTTTGTGCCACACGGGACTGTTTTCTGTGTCAGTGTTTGTGCCACACGGGACTGTTTCCTGTGTCAGTGTTTGTGCCACACGGGACTGTTTCCTGTGTCAGTGTTTGTGCCACACGGGACTGTTTCCTGTGTCAGTGTTTGTGCCACACGGGACTGTTTCCTGTGTCGGTGTTTGTGCCACACGGGACTGTTTCCTGTGTCGGTGTTTGTGCCACACGGGACTGTTTCCTGTGTCGGTGTTTGTGCCACACGGGACTGTTTCCTGTGTCAGTGTTTGTGCCACACGGGACTGTTTCCTGTGTCAGTGTTTGTGCCACACGGGACTGTTTCCTGTGTCAGTGTTTGTGCCACACGGGACTGTTTCCTGTGTCAGTGTTTGTGCCACACGGGACTGTTTCCTGTGTCAGTGTTTGTGCCACACGGGACTGTTTCCTGTGTCAGTGTTTGTGCCACACGGACTGTTTCCTGTGTCAGTGTTTGTGCCACACGGGACTGTTTCCTGTGTCAGTGTTTGTGCCACACGGACTGTTTCCTGTGTCAGTGTTTGTGCCACACGGGACTGTTTCCTGTGTCAGTGTTTGTGCCACACGGGACTGTTTCCTGTGTCAGTGTTTGTGCCACACGGGACTGTTTCCTGTGTCAGTGTTTGTGCCACACGGGACTGTTTCCTGTGTCAGTGTTTGTGCCACACGGGACTGTTTCCGTGTCAGTGTTTGTGCCACACGGGACTGTTTCGGTTTGGTTTATTTCACGTTGTTGTTTATTGTTTTGTATTTCATAGTGTTCAGGCTTTTCTTATTACCACACCGCATCTTGGTCTGATCCTTACTCCTCTTCAGACGAAGAGGAGATCTGCCGTTACAGAATGCTTCAGGCAATGACTGGTCTGGCTATGGCGTCGGCTAGGCACTGAACTGAACTGAAGCATGCTGATGCCTTTAGAGTAGGCACTAGACTAGGTACAAAGTGGTGTGTGGCTGTGTGTGTGTGTGTGTGTGTGTGTGTGTGTGTGTGTGTGTGTGTGTGTGTGTGTGTGTGTGTGTGTGTGTGTGTGTGTGTGTGTGTGTGTGTGTGTGTGTGTGTGTGTGTGTGTGTGTGTGTGTGTGTGTGTGTGTGTGTGTGTGTGTGTGTGTGTGTGCGCACACCCATGACCGGACATTAGTGTGGTCTTTGTCAGTGCAGAGGGGAGGAATAAGGTATTATTGCCCATACCATAGTCTTAACAAATATAGTTTTAAAAGACTCACCAGTCATTATCCGGTGTCTGCTAACAGCGTCCATTGCATCCTATTCCACAGACTGAATAGCGGCCACACGAGACAGACAATGCAGTCTAGTCTTTGGATGTGTATGAATATACCTGTGACCATCCACACACCAGTCACTGTTTTCAGCACCATTAAACACACTGAAGAGGCTCATTTCCCCAGCACTCTTTATGATAGTCTTTCTCCCGCCAGCAAAACATGTCAATTGCAGGCCTGCCCTCCTCGGCACTGACAGTATTGTGGGGGCCGTTCCATAGAGAGGTAATTGGGAGGACAGACAGAGGTGGATCCACAGCTCAGCCTGACTGACACCCTAATGAGAGCTCTCTGCTGAGATGCTAATGCCGTAGGGGCGGGAGGATACAGGAGAGGAATAGAGGGGATGGGGAAGAGGGGGTTGGTTTGGAGAGAGGGGATGGGGAAAGGGGTTGGTAGAGGGGATGGGGAAGAGGGGGTTGGTTTGGAGAGGAATAGAGGGGATGGGGAAGAGGGGGTTGGTTTGGAGAGGAATAGAGGGGATGGGGAAGAGGGGGTTGGTTTGGAGAGGAATAGAGGGGGGGGAAGAGGGGGTTGGTTTGTTCGCCGCTATACTCAAACCTCAAAGGGAGTCTTTCTGAAACTCTGAAATTGGTGTGGACTTGTATGGATCGTTCAGTGTCGGCCCAGCCAGTAAGCGACTGGCTGGTCGCTTAGGGCCCAGCGGCTGCTAGGGGGCCCCTAATTATATATATTTTTTACAAACTTAATAGGGAATTTGAATTCGAAACAGTAGAATACACAAGTTGCAATTGTTAAAGTGTTTGCAAGTGTTATGTCACTCACTAACAGACCTTAGCAAGCTATTATCTACCAGGAGGGCCCCAGTTATTTGTTATAATGTTTAAAGGCCAACTCTATACCCCAAGCTTAGCCTTTGCTCAACCCTTTCATGTAAAAAAAATGCATTCAGTTGAAAAGTTGTGGGTGGGGGAATTGCTCATTAATATTCAGTTTTGGAGGATTTCTATGTGGGTAAAATTTCTCAGTGTCTGATTGGCTCTGCTATCTGCACTAAGTCAAAGATGGAGAGTGCTGGCGAGTCTGTGCAATCAAATGCAACCTTTGTGACTGAATGTTCGTATGAGGTCGAGGACTTCTCCCAACCGTAATCCCCCAGTTCAATTGATGGCCAAGACGCAGCTGGTCTAGAAATGTATCAGTTCGAACTGTTGGCACCAGCTCTGGCCCAACCTGACGCCAAAGACGGAGCGGCTGGAGTCAAGGCAATGGAGGAGGCAGAGAGGATGGGGGACGTGTCCGAGTGGTACTTTATTTAGGAGTCAAAATATTAGAGCTGTAGTCACCCAAGCACTTTGTTTCCCCATAATATGCAACATTTGTTTTTAGAAAGTGTACTTGTGGCCACTGCAAGAAGCTGTAGGGAAGTCGCAAATAACAGTGTACGTCTAAAACCAATTTGAGCCCCTGTATAATATGCTGATAATATCCATTCACTTCTCACTTCCCATGTCACGTCTACTCTCGCTCCTTCTCTCTGGCGCTCGTTTCGCCAGGTAACTTCTTCGGGGTATCCCCCCTTTCTTCTCAATTTCCGCCTGAAGACATACCCCAATCTAACTGCCTGTAGCTCAGGCCCAGAAGCAAGGATATGCATATTCTTGGTATCCTTTGAAAGGAAACACTCTGAAGTTTGTGGAAATATGAATTGAATGTAGGAGAATGTAACACCATAGATCTGGTAGCAGATAATACAAGGAAATGACCATTGAAAGGTCTGACATAGAAATGGTCTTCCATGCCTCTTTCTTTCCTGCCTGCTTCTTAGCCCCGTACTTATTGGTGTTCGGCACCAGGGAATCAACAACTGGCGAGGTGAAAAACAGTTGAAAAAGTTGAAGGGGGCTTGTACTTTGCAGTTATGTTTAGTTAAGGTCCTCGCTGCCTTTTGGGTATAAAAACTGGTGGATTTGGTTCCACATCATCTTCTAACACAGAGTGCCAACAACCCTCTGGCCCTCTGTCTGCAGGTTCCTCTCTTCCCCACCTCCTCTTCTCTGTCACTGACTTCACACCTCTAGATGGCCAGGTAGGTGTGGAGCCGGAGACAGCGGGAGTCCTGCTGGATGAACCAGCTTCAGAGGGAGATGGACACTTAGACATTGGTGGCTCATAATCAGAATCACTGCCACTGTGAAAGATTTCAAAAATCAGTAAGAATACTTTCACGTATGAGCCCTGTATCAACACGTATAATAAACAGATATGTATTATGTATAGAGTACAGGGAACATAATCACTATGGTGAAACGCTGTTCCATCCCATGTTTTTGTAAAATACATTTAATTAATATATAACACACACACACACTGTATAGCCAATGTGTACTTCACACATTTCATTACTGATGATATTTTTATATATTGCAAATAAAATAAGAAAATCTCAAAAAATATCTCAAATGGATAATATTTGATATTATTAATTTCATACAACGACATTAGCATTAGAATTTACCAGTCCAGCATGGCATCCTCTCCATGCAGAACCATGTCTTCCGCCTGGGAGTCAAAACTAGCTTCGCTGAAACATTCTGTTATGCTGGTGAATGAGGACCCAAAAGCGACTTAACGAAAATAGAGTCTTTATTCCAGTAAAGACAAAAGTAATAATCCTGGATATAACAAGGAGAAAACAAAACAGGAAAAACTTAAATCCACTCGTCAGTTGCGAGGACTGACTGGAGACTCGACCATAGACTGCAGGTTGCTTAGGGAAGGCACCGACCGTAGCAGACTAAGACACCTGCTCACACGCAGCATCTGAAGAAGACAAAACACGACAGGGCGAGACAAGGACACAGAACAGCGAACATCATACAAGGATCCGACAAGGACAGAAGCGGAAAACAAGGGGAGAAATAGGGGCTCTAATCAGAGGGCAAAATAGGGGACAGGTGTGAAAAGAGTAAATGAGTGAGTTAGGAGAATGAGGAACAGCTGGGAGCAGGAATGGAACGATAGAGAGAAGAGAGAGAGGGAGGGGGAGAGAGAGGGATAGAAAGAGGGAACGAACCTAATAAGACCAGCAGGGGGAAACGAACAGAAGGGAAAGCACAAGGACAAGACAATATATGACAAAACATGACACATTCATCTTCCTGAAGCAACTCAGTCTCACTGTGTCTATCAATTTCCTCTATAATTTGGGTTAAATCTGTATACCTAGACTTTGTTTTAGCTTTTCCTTATTTATTTGCCATAATTTAAATATATAAACTTGCTGAAAATGCTATTGACTATGTACTGCTATGCGTAACACTCGTGGCTCCGTCAAGTAGGATTTGCAATGGCGAAAGAACATCTTTTACGCCAGAGTTTACGACAAAGGCTGGTCTTTCGAACATATAAGCTGGTTCTACAGGTTCCCGCGTCTCAGCCTCTCTATAGGTTCCCGCATCTCAGCCTCTCTATAGGTTCCCGCATCTCAGCCTCTCTACAGGTTCCCGCATCTCAGCCTCTCTACAGGTTCCCGCGTCTCAGCCTCTCTACAGGTTCCCGCATCTCAGCCTCTCTACAGGTTCCCGCATCTCAGCCTCTCTACAGGTTCCCGCGCCTCAGCCTCTCTACAGGTTCCCGCATCTCAGCCTCTCTACAGGTTCCCGCGTCTCAGCCTCTCTACAGGTTCCCGCATCTCAGCCTCTCTACAGGTTCCCGCGTCTCAGCCTCTCTACAGGTTCCCGCGTCTCAGCCTCTCTACAGGTTCCGCGTCTCAGCCTCTCTACAGGTTCCCGCGTCTCAGCCTCTCTACAGGTTCCGCGTCTCAGCCTCTCTACAGGTTCCGCGTCTCAGCCTCTCTACAGGTTCCCGCATCTCAGCCTCTCTACAGGTTCCCGCGTCTCAGCCTCTCTACAGGTTCCCGCGTCTCAGCCTCTCTACAGGTTCCCGCGTCTCAGCCTCTCTACAGGTTCCCGCATCTCAGCCTCTCTACAGGTTCCCGCGTCTCAGCCTCTCTACAGGTTCCCGCGTCTCAGCCTCTCTACAGGTTCCCGCGCCTCAGCCTCTCTACAGGTTCCCGCGTCTCAGCCTCTCTACAGGTTCCCGCGTCTCAGCCTCTCTACAGGTTCCCGCGCCTCAGTCTCTCTACAGGTTCTCAGGCCTCAGCAACTCTACAGGTTCCCGCATCTCAGCCTCTCTACAGGTTCCCGCGCCTCAGCCTCTCTACAGGTTCCCGCGCCTCAGCAACTCTACAGGTTCCCGCGCCTCAGCAACTCTACAGGTTCCCGCGCCTCAGCCTCTCTACAGGTTCCCGCGCCTCAGCAACTCTACAGGTTCCCGTGCCTCAGCCTCTCTACAGGTTCCCGCATCTCAGCCTCTCTACAGGTTCCCGCATCTCAGCCTCTCTACAGGTTCCCGCGCCTCAGCAACTCTACAGGTTCCCGCGCCTCAGCAACTCTACAGGTTCCCGCACCTCAGCCACTCTACAGGTTCCCGCGCCTCAGCAACTCTACAGGTTCCCGCGCCTCAGCCACTCTACAGGTTCCCGGGTCTCAGCCTCTCTACAGGTTCCCGCGCCTCAGCAACTCTACAGGTTCCCGCGCCTCAGCAACTCTACAGGTTCCCGCGCCTCAGCCTCTCTACAGGTTCCCGCGTCTCAGCCTCTCTACAGGTTCCCGCGTCTCAGCCTCTCTACAGGTTCCCGCGTCTCAGCCTCTCTACAGGTTCCCGCGTCTCAGCCTCTCTACAGGTTCCCGCATCTCAGCCTCTCTACAGGTTCCCGCATCTCAGCCTCTCTACAGGTTCCCGCGTCTCAGCCTCTCTACAGGTTCCCGCGTCTCAGCCAGCTCTACAGGTTCCCGCATCTCAGCCTCTCTACAGGTTCCCGCGTCTCAGCTTCTCTACAGGTTCCCGCGTCTCAGCAACTCTACAGGTTCCCGCGCCTCAGCCTCTCTACAGGTTCCCGCATCTCAGCCTCTCTACAGGTTCCCGTGCCTCAGCCAGCTCTACAGGTTCCCGCGTCTCAGCTGGCTCTACAGGTTCCCATGCCTCAGCAGAAGCGATTGGCCCACACCCACACCGCAGATTTCCAGATTGGCTAGCCTATAGCTACTTAGTTGCAGACCACTTTTATAAACTGAATAATCAAGTTGTGCCTTTATACCATACATGTGGTGCGCAGGTGTGACCAGATGCAGTATATTTTCAATTATCTGTGGTAGCACAATTGCACCTCAATATCCATGAGAAAAGGCAAGAAGTGTAGCTTTATGGTGCTTCCACCATAAAGTTGCCAGTCAGCCATAGATGCTTTTACAGTGATAGAAGCACGAAGAGTGATGAAGCATAGATCTTGAATTAATAGGTGGCGTCCTGGGTAAGGTCCTGGATCTGGTGGGTTTTCCTGTTTACAAAGAGCTTGATCAACCACTCAGGAAGCTTCACAGTCACATTCGTCCTGTAGTGGATGGCGCTGCAGAACAGTGGGAGGTAGCGAGAGGGCTGGGGGTAGGGCCTCAAATGAAGACAAACAGTTCTAAACCAGATAACGAAACCAAGAGAGAAACAGACAGTAAGAATGAAATATTGCATGTGTGTAAGAATGTGTATCACCTTTTACATTGCCTTTAGTCCCTGAAGGAGGTTGTCAGTAGTCTATGAAGGTGCAAGGCTTTACTTCAAGGAACTGATAAAAAAAATAGGTCAGTTCTGGAACACTCCAAAAACAATGACTTGGACCTTATCTCTTCAGAACATTTACAGTATATACAGAGACAGAGCATGTGTGTGTGTGTTTGTGAACTTTCTCAAAGAAACCCTGTTCGCAGGAGACAGGGTATCAGTATTATTCCTACATATGACCTCAAATACTGAGCTTCAGTTGGTTGGGGTTACGACAAAGAGAGAGAGAGAGACTCCTGGCAGTCAGGGCTCCAATGGAAAATGACTGTTGAACTGGTCAAATCTGTAGGTGGCACAAGAACCTGGGCAAAGTTCTCACAAAAAGCCTGGTAGTAACCAGCCTTTCCCAAAAATCGGTGTAGTTCCTGGCGAGTAGTTGGTACCAGAAGTTAATTGATGGCCAGGACTAGTCGGACTTTCCTTTGCCCCAAAACCTTCCCAAGATTTTTCCCTGTTGCTTGGGAAATTTTGATCTTTGAAGGGTTAACTGTCAAGTTGGCAGCTGCGAAATGCGCGAACAGACTCTTCATATTCTGAAGGTGTTCTGGCCACATCGTTAAAACATGCCTCAGCATTTTCCAGGTCACGTAGCACCATGTGCATGAGCCTTTGAAACGTGGTTCCGGCATTTCATAACCCGAACGGAAGACTAAGGTAGGAAAACAATCCATCAGGAGTGACAAAAGCAGACAACTCTTTGGCACTCACAGTGAGCGGGACCTGCCAACACGGTACACACAATCGTCGACCCCCTCAACTTCACTGCAGAGATTCCGTCTTTTCAGGATTCACTTGTTTGATTGAGGAAGAGTCCCCAACGTCAATGTCATTCTCTAGTATACTGAACAAAATATACACCCATGTTTTCATGAGCTGAAATAAAAGATCCCAGACATGTTCCATACACACTAAAAGTGCTTTTGGAACATGTCTGGGATCTTTGATTTCAAATTGTGGATTTTTGTACACAATTTGTTTACATCCCTGTTAGTGAGCATTTCTCCTTTGCCAAGATAAACCATCCACTTGACAGGTGTGGCATATCAATAAGCTGATTAAACAGTATTATCATCACACAGGTACTTCCTTGAGCTGGGGAAGATAAAATGCCACTTAAAGGTCACACAACACAATGCCACAGATGGCTCATGTTTTGATGGAGTGTGCAAATGGCATGCTGACTACAGGAATGTCCATCAGAGCTGTTGTCAGAGAATTGAATGTTAATTTCTCTACCATTAGCTGCCTCCAAGTCGTTTTAGACATTTTGGCAGTACGTCCAATCGCCCTCACAGCCGCAGACCACATGTCACCATGCCAGCCCAGGACCTCCACATCCAGATTTTTCACCTGCAGGACCAGCCACGGACAGCTGATGAAACTGTGGTTTTGCACAACCATAGAATTTCCACACAAACTGTCAGAAGCCATCTCAGGGACCCTCATCTGCCTGCTCGTCGTTCTCACCAGGGTCTTGATCTGTCTGCAGTTTGAGTCGTAACAGACTTCAGTGGACAAATGCTCACCTTCGATGGCGACTGGCACACGGTAGATTCAACGATGAATCCCGGTTTCAACTGTATAGGGCTTGTGTGGATGAGCGGTGTCTGTTGCAGATGTCAACGTTGTGAACAGAGTACATCATTTTGGCGGTGGGGTTATGGTATGGGCAGGCATTAGCAACAGACAATGAACGCAATTGCATTTTATTGATGGGAATTTGAATGCACAGAGATACCATGACGAGATCCTGAGGCCCATTGTCATGCCATTCATCCACCGCCATCACCTTATGTTTCAGCATAATAATGCCCAATGTCTCAAGGATCTGTTCACCAACTACTTCTCTGATAGAGTTCAGTGTGTCAAATCGGAGGGCCAGTGGTCCGGACCTATGGCAGTCTCTATAGGGGTGCCACAGGGTTCAATTCTTGGACCGACACTCTTCTCTGTATACATCAATGAGGTCGCTCTTGCTGCTGGCGATTCTCTGATCCACCTCTACGCAGACGACACCATTCTGTATACTTCTGGCCCTTCTTCGGACACTGTGTTAACAACCCTCCAGACGAGCTTCAATGCCATACAACTCTCCTTCCGTGGTCTCCAACTGCTCTTAAATGCTAGTAAAACTAAATGCATGCTCTTGAACCGATTGCTGCCCGCACCCAATCGCCCGACTAGCATCACTAATCTGGCCGGTTCTGACTTATATATGAGGACAACTACAAATACCTAGGTGTCTGGTTAGACTGTAAACTCTCCTTCCAGACTCACATTAAGCATCTCCAATCCAAAATTAAATCTAGAATCAGCTTCCTATTTTACAACAAAGCCTCCTTCACTCATGCTGCCGAACATACCCTCGTAAAACTGACCATCCTACTGATCCTTGACTTCGGCGATGTCATTTACAAAATAGCCTCCAACACTCTACTCAACAAACTGGATGCAGTCTATCACAGTGCCATCCGTTTTGTCACCAAAGCCCCATATACTACCCACCATTGTGACCTGTACGCTCTCGTTGGCTGGCCCTCGCTTCATACTCGTTGCCAAACCCACTGGCTCCATGTCATCTACAAGACCCTGCTAGGTAAAGTCCCCCCTTACCTCAGCTCACTGGTTGCCATAGCAGCACCCACCTGTAGCATGCGCTCCAGCAGGTATATCTCTCTGGTCACCCCCAAAGCCAATTCCTCCTTTAGCCGCCTCTCCTTCCAGTTCTCTGCTGCCAATGACTGGAACGAACTACAAAAATCTCTGAAACTGGAAACACGTATCTCCCTCACTAGCTTTAAGCACCAGCTTTCAGAGCAGCTCACAGATTACTGCACCTGTACATAGCCCATCTATAATTTAGCCAAAAACAACTACCACTTCCTCTACTGGATTTATTTATTTATTTTGCTCCTTTGCACCCCATTATTTATATCTCTACTTTGTACATTCTTCCACTGCAAGTCTACCATTCCAGTGTTTTACTTGCTATATTGTATTTACTTCGCCACCATGGCCTTTTTTGCCTTTACCTCCTTATCTCACCTCATTTGCTCACATTGACATTATATATAGACATATTCTTCAACTGTATTATTGACTGTATGTTTGTTTTACTCCATGTGTAACTCTGTGTTGTTGTATGTGTCAAACTGCTTTTCTTTATCTTGGCCAGGTCGCAATTGTAAATTGCCTACTTGGTATAATAAAGGTGAATGAATACACATTTTTTTAAAATCTGTATACAATTCCTGGAATATGAAAATGTCCCAGTTCTTCCAAAGCCTCCATATTCACCAGACATATCACTGATTGAGCATGTTTGGGATGCACTGGATCAACATGTGCTACAGCGTGTTCCAGTTCCGGCCAATATCCAGCAACTTCGCACAGCCATTGAAAAGGAGTGTGACAACATTCCACAGGTCACAATCAACAGCCTGATCAACACTATGTGAAGGAGATGAGTCTAAACCCTGATATTCTAAAAGCAGTGCAACAAGTGCGCCAAAAAGGCCTCAGGGTTTTCTAGAATCTCCAAGTTACTCAGCCATCCCACAGACACAGGGTGTATTGGGCTTACCTCATGCTCTTGAGGGAGACTATAGTGGCCACAGTTAGAAGATCACTACCGGTTTAAACCGACTTCTCCACCCGATCGTAGAGGGTGAAATAGGATTTCAACATGTTGACAAGACACAGATATTTTTTTTCCTGTGCAGAATATCACTACCGGTGATGGCGATCTAGATTACAAAACATTTGGAGATGCTCGATAAACATGTTCCACTATGGGGTGAGGGCCTGATAAGCAAGCTTGCAATGGTGAACCCAGAAGCTCTCGCTAGAGTATGTTGGGTTGAGAGAGAACCTCCCTACCAGGACTTGGTCGCCCACGTCGAAGGTGCTGGGCAACAAAACCAGGACTTGGTCGCCCACGTCGAAGGTGCGGCTTCTGGCCTTTCGATCGTGCCAAACTTTCATTTTCGTTTGCGCTTCTCCAGATTCTCACTGGCGAACTCACAGGCGAGGTGCAATCTGTATCGACCCATCAGGTTCCTCTTCTCCGGGATTACTGACCAACAAAACAATTTGGCATGCCCTTCATTCCAGCCGAATAATTTCCCGAAATGAATGAGACCCCCTTCACCAGTAGGCTAGGCCTCCAACGACAACGATATCACAAACAAGACTTGAGTTCAGCATTATATAAAAGTAACTTCCATGCAACCCAACTCCACGCCTTGTATTAACACACTGTAACCTAGTGTACCTTCACAGGCTGCCCTAGTGTACCTTCACAGGCTGCCCTAGTGTACCTTCACAGGCTACCCTAGTGTACCTTCACAGGCTGCCCTAGTGTACCTTCACAGGCTGCCCTAGTGTACCTTCACAGGCTGCCCTAGTGTACCTTCACAGGCTGCCCTAGTGTACCTTCACAGGCTGCCCTAGTGTACCTTCACAGGCTGCCCTAGTGTACCTTCACAGGCTGCCCTAGTGTACTAGGGCAACAAAACCCTTCACAGGCTGCCCTAGTGTACCTTCACAGGCTGCCCTAGTGTACCTTGACAGGCTGCCCTAGTGTACCTTCACAGGCTGCCCCGAAAGTGTGTACCTTCACAGGCTGCCCTAGTGTACCTTCACAGGCTGCCCTAGTGTACCTTCACAGGCTGCCCTAGTGTACCTTCACAGGCTGCCCTAGTGTACCTTCACAGGCTGCCCTAGTGTACCTTCACAGGCTGCCCTAGTGTACCTTCACAGGCTGCCCTAGTGTACCTTCACAGGCTGCCCTAGTGTACCTTCACAGGCTGCCCTAGTGTACCTTCACAGGCTGCCCTAGTGTACCTTCACAGGCTGCCCTAGTGTACCTTCACAGGCTGCCCTAGTGTACCTTCACAGGCTGCCCTAGTGTACCTTGACAGGCTGCCCTAGTGTACCTTCACAGGCTGCCCTAGTGTACCTTGACAGGCTGCCCTAGTGTACCTTCACAGGCTGCCCTAGTGTACCTTGACAGGCTGCCCTAGTGTACCTTCACAGGCTGCCCTAGTGTACCTTCACAGGCTGCCCTAGTGTACCTTGACAGGCTGCCCTAGTGTACCTTCACAGGCTGCCCTAGTGTACCTTCACAGGCTGCCCTAGTGTACCTTCAGGCTGCCCAGGCTCACAGGCTGCCCTAGTGTACCTTCACAGGCTGCCCCCTCACAGGCTGCCCTAGTGTACCTTCACAGGCTGCCCTAGTGTACCTTCACAGGCTGCCCTAGTGTACCTTCACAGGCTGCCCTGTACCTTCACAGGCTGCCCTAGTGTACCTTCACAGGCTGCCCTAGTGTACCTTCACAGGCTGCCCTAGTGTACCTTCACAGGCTGCCCTAGTGTACCTTCACAGGCTGCCCTAGTGTACCTTCACAGGCTGCCCTAGTGTACCTTCACAGGCTGCCCTAGTGTACCTTCACAGGCTGCCTAAGAATCACCACTCGGTATAGATATGAACCCATCTAAAAAAAATCTACTACACATCTGATCCAAAATCTTGTCATGGAGATACACCAGTCCCAACCAGACTTAAGCAGGAGTGCTCCCACAAGAAGAAACAGCCTTTTCTCTCTCTAATTTTTCAGTTTCAACTTAGGACACTGAGAGACAATGTGTCCTTTCTCACAGCACTAATGACAAACTGGGGATATGTAAAAAAGTTTTTGCCCATCTTTATCTTTGGGCACTGTAGAAAAAGACTGAAACCTTGCAGTAGGGCGGGGGGGGGGGGCTCTGGATTGCTTTTTGAATGAAGATAACTACTGGGCACTTTGTTTGTGAAGGTAGTTTTATGTGTCAACACAAAGTCATCTATAAGGACTGCAGCTTTCTCAAGAGTGAGATCCTTGTGCTCATAAATGTGGGTAGCAACCCTTTCATGAAGGCAATTCTTGAACCACTCGAAGTATGAGTGTCTTTAAATCCTTAAGGTCCTTACCTCTTGAGAACCACACCACCGATCAAAAAGACATACTTGTTCCTTTGCGAACTCAACATGGCTTTGTGATTCTGTCTTTTATAATTCACCGAACTGTTGTCTGTATGCCTCTAGGACCAACTTGTAAACCAGAAGGATAGCAGCTTTAACAGTGTCATCATCTGAACAAGCGATAAAGTGAGCTTTCTGAGCTTTTCGCACAAGCAGAAACGAAATGTCTCATGGCCATTTTAGGGATGTGACAATCCGCTCAAACAGAGTAAAATATACATCCACCTCCTTTTAGTTGAAAAGGCAGTACTGACCAAGATCAGCTGTTCTGACCAAGATCAGACTTTGTTGAGGGTGCAGGATGAACTGACCTGACCCGCAGTGGTTCCTGATCTATCTCTTACATGAATGGCATGCTCACGTTCCTGTTCTCTTTCCTTTTGCTCAAGCACACATTTATGTTGTTCCCATTTTGTCTTTAGTTCTACCTCTCACAGTTGCATGTGTATGGGGTGTCCTCTACCACCCATAGGACCCTTTTCATCATGCTCCCTCTATGGGGTGTCCTCTACCACCCATAGGACCCTTTTCATCATGCTCCCTCTATGGGGTGTCCTCTACCACCCATAGGACCCTTTTCATCATGCTCCCTCTATGGGGTGTCCTCTACCACCCATAGGACCCTTTTCATCATGCTCCCTCTATGGGGTGTCCTCTACCACCCATAGGACCCTTTTCATCATGCTCCCTCTATGGGGTGTCCTCTACCACCCGTAGGACCCTTTTCATCATGCTCTGTCTACGGGGTGTCCTCTACCACCCGTAGGACCCTTTTCATCATGCTCCCTCTACGGGGTGTCCTCTACCACCCGTAGGACCCTTTCCATCATGCTCCCACTATGGGGTGTCCTCTACCACCCGTAGGCCCCTTTTCATCATTCTCCCTCTACGGGGTGTCCTCTACCACCCGTAGGAACCTTTTCATCATTCTCCCTCTACGGGGTGTCCTCTACCACCCGTAGGACCCTTTTCATCATTCTCCCTCTACGGGGTGTCCTCTACCACCCGTAGGACCCTTTTCATCATTCTCCCTCTACGGGGTGTCCTCTACCACCCGTAGGAACCTTTTCATCATTCTCCCTCTATGGGGTGTCCTCTACCACCCGTAGGACCCTTTTCATCATTCTCCCTCTACGGGGTGTCCTCTACCACCCGTAGGACCCTTTTCATCATGCTCCCTCTACGGGGTGTCCTCTACCACCCGTAGGACCCTTTTCATCATGCTCCCACTATGGGGTGTCCTCTACCACCCGTAGGACCCTTTTCATCATGCTCCCTCTACGGGGTGTCCTCTACCACCCGTAGGACCCTTTTCATCATGCTCTGTCTATGGGGTGTCCTCTACCACCCGTAGGACCCTTTCCATCATGCTCCCACTATGGGGTGTCCTCTACCACCCGTAGGACCCTTTTCATCATTCTCCCTCTATGGGGTGTCCTCTACCACCCGTAGGACCCTTTTCATCATGCTCTGTCTATGGGGTGTCCTCTACCACCCGTAGGACCCTTTTCATCATGCTCCCTCTACGGGGTGTCCTCTACAACCCGTAGGACCCTTTTCATCATGCTCCCTCTACGGGGTGTCCTCTACCACCCGTAGGACCCTTTTCATCATGCTCTGTCTATGGGGTGTCCTCTACCACCCGTAGGACCCTTTTCATCATGCTCTGTCTATGGGGTGTCCTCTACCACCCGTAGGACCCTTTTCATCATGCTCTGTCTCTGGAAGGATTTCCTCTTCCACCTAAACATTATAGACTAACTCTGCAGTATAGACTAACTCTGTAGTATAGACTAACTCTGCAGTATAGACTAACTCTGTAGTATAGACTAACTCTGCAGTATAGACTAACTCTGTAGTATAGACTAACTCTGCAGTATAGACTAACTCTGCAGTATAGACTAACTCTGCAGTATAGACTAACTCTGTAGTATAGACTAACTCTGCAGTATAGACTAACTCTGCAGTATAGACTATCTGTAGTATAGACTAACTCTGCAGTATAGACTAACTCTGTAGTATAGACTAACTCTGCAGTATAGACTAACTCTGCAGTACAGACTAACTGTAGTATAGACTAACTCTGTAGTATAGACTAACTCTGCAGTATAGACTAACTGTAGTATAGACTAACTCTGCAGTATAGACTAACTCTGCAGTATAGACTAACTCTGTAGTACAGACTAACTCTGTAGTATAGACTAACTCTGCAGTATAGACTAACTGTAGTATAGACTAACTCTGTAGTATAGACTAACTCTGTAGTATAGACTAACTCTGCAGTAAAAAAGTGTGTGTCTCCTTTATGTTCTAGTTTTCCACTACGCTAGCCAGCTCCTCCCCTAAATAGGGGTGTGTCTCCTTTATGTTCTAGTTTTCCACTCCACTAGCCAGCTCCTCCCCTAAATAGGGGTGTGTTTCCTTTATGTTCTAGTTTTCCACTCCTCTAGGGGTGTGTTTCCTTTATGTTCTAGCTCAGCTCCTCCCCTAAATAGGGGTGTGTCTCCTTTATGTTATGGTTTTCCACTCCACTAGCCAGCTCCTCCCCTAAATAGGGGTGTGTCTCCTTTATGTTCTAGTTTTCCACTCCGCTAGCCAGCTCCTCCCCTAAATAGGGGTGTGTCTCCTTTATGTTCTAGTTTTCCACTCCACTAGCCAGCTCCTCCCCTAAATAGGGGTGTGTCTCCTTTATGTTCTAGTTTTCCACTCCACTAGCCAGCTCCTCCCCTAAATAGGGGTGTGTCTCCTTTATGTTCTAGTTTTTTCCACTCCCTAAATAGGGGTGCTTTATGTTCTAGCCAGCTCCTCCCCTAAATAGGGGTGTGGGTGTGTCTCCTTTATGTTCTAGTTTTCCACTCCTCTAGCCAGCTCCTCCCCAAAATAGGGGTGTGTCTCCTTTATGTTCTAGTTTTCCACTACGCTAGCCAGCTCCTCCCCTAAATAGGGGTGTGTCTCCTTTATGTTCTAGTTTTCCACTCCTCTAGCCAGCTCCTCCCCTAAATAGGGGTGCTTTTCTTTTTCTTCTTTGTTTGAAATATAAAACATACATTTTTGCATTTGTGTTCCTTTCTTGTTGGAGTACACACAAACAATATACATTATAAAAAAAACCTTAGTCTTTACACTGAAATAGGTTCTGATTGTAGTGTTTTGAATACTAACGTAACATTAGTGTGATCTCGGGTTGACGTTAAGTTGCATTCATTTGATGTCTAACTTGTAAGTTTCAAGTCATTGTAAATAATACTTTTAAAGATATATATAATGGAAAGAGCAAGTGTTCTTATTGTTTTGTATACTCCGTGTATATAGAATTGGGGGTTTTCGCAATGGTCTCTGGTCGCGAGGTGGTTCACCACGTTTAAGCTAGTGTACGTTTCTCAACACGGATTTATGTTTATAAACTGTGAAATTAGCATTGAGGAGGTGTTCGTTGTTACATAGTCACATTGGAGCCAAGTTTATGTCTCAGAAACAAATATCATAACTATTTTAATGCTCCATTTTATGACTTTTATAACCAAAAGCATATTGCAGTAATACTGTTTTTGAGGTTTTTGAGGTCTCCAAGTAGCCTCCTATCTCAATATAATTTCACATAGAAAGGGTGAGGATCATGAAATGAAAAATGTATTATACCATACTAGTATCCAATAATAGACTTGTGTGACATTATGTATTATACCATACTAGTATCCAATAATAGACTTGTGTGACATTATGTATTATACCATACTAGTATCCAATAATAGACTTGTGTGACATTATAATTTCTTATCTCACAGACCTTTTACTCATGAGATGTATGCTTTACCATGACCCTGCAGAGTGTGTGTGTGTGTGTGTGTGTGTGTGTGTGTGTGTGTGTGTGTGTGTGTGTGTGTGTGTGTGTGTGTGTGTGTGTGTGTGTGTGTGTGTGTGTGTGTGTGTGTGTGTGTGTGTGTGTGTGTGTGTGTGTGTGTGTGTGTGTGTGTGTGTGTGTGTAAGACAGGGAGATGTATGCTTTACCATGACCCTGCAGAGTGTGTGTGTGTGTGTGTGTGTGTGTGTGTGTGTGTGTGTGTGTGTGTGTGTGTGTGTGTGTGTGTGTGTGTGTGTGTGTGTGTGTGTGTGTGTGTGTGTGTGTGTGTGTGTGTGTGTGTGTGTGTGCGTGTGTGTGTGTGTGTGTGTGTGCGTGTGTGTGTGTGTGTGAGACATCCAATGCTCTGTGCAGACTACTGGTATTGACCACCCGATAATAGATTAACAGCTCCTTTGGTAAGGAATAGACCAACAATGCACTGATAATCAAGAGCTGATTAGAAGATAAGAAATGTTTGTATTATTGTCTTTATGTAAAGCCCAGCCACCACATCCTACATACTTTTCTGTCCTCTAGTCTAAACAGCCCCGAAATGCACAAAAATGCCAAATTACAACCTGCAGTGGACGTTAACCCGAAAACTTCCATGGAGTCCCTCAGCTCGTGTTAATTAAATGAGGATTTAAATATGGCAAAAATACATTGTACGTGGTGCTTCGCAAGTTGCAGAATTGCTAACTTAAAGTGCTTTCCAATCTATACTGAACAAAAATATAAACACAACATGCAACAACTTCAAATACTTTATTGTGTTACAGTTCATATGAGGATATCAGGCAGTTTAAATAAATAAATTAGGCCCTACTCTATGGATTTCACATGACTGGGCAGGGGCGCAGCGATGGGTGGGCCTGGCTCCCAGGTGGGTGGGCCTATGCCCTCCAGGCCCACCCATGGCTGCGCCCACCCCTCTGGGGAGCCAGGCCCAGCCAATCAGGATGATTTTTTCCCCACACAAGAGCTTTATTCCAGACAGAAATACTCCTCAGCACCCCCTCAGATGATCCCACAGGTGAAGAAGCCAGATGCGGAGGTCCTGGGCTTGCGTGGTTACACATAATCTGCGGATGAGAGGCCGGTTGGACGTAATGCCAAATTCTCTAAAACAACGTTGGAGGAGGCTTATGGGAGAGAAATTAACATTTAAATTATCTGGCAACAGCGCCGGTGGACATTCCTGCAGTCAGCAGGCCAATTGCAACGCCCCCTCAAAACTTGAGACATTTGTGGTATTGTGTTGTATGACAAAACTGCACATCTTAGAGTGGCCTTTTATTACATTTACATTTAAGTCATTTAGCAGACGCTCTTATCCAGAGCGACTTACAAATTGGTGCATTCACCTTATGACATCCAGTGGAACAGTCACTTTACAATAGTGCATCTAAATCTTAAAGGGGGGGGGTGATGAGGGATTACTTATCCTATCCATGGTATTCCTTAAAGAGGTGGGGTTTCAGGTGTCTCCGGAAGGTGGTGATTGACTCCGCTGTCCTGGCGTCGTGAGGGAGTTTGTTCCACCATTGGGGGGCCAGAGCAGCGAACAGTTTTGACTGGGCTGAGCGGGAGCTGTACTTCCTCAGTGGTAGGGAGGCGAGCAGGCCAGAGGTGGATGAACGCAGTGCCCTTGTTTGGGTGTAGGGCCTGATCAGAGCCTGGAGGTACTGAGGTGCCGTTCCCCTCACAGCTCCGTAGGCAAGCACCATGGTCTTGTAGCGGATGCGAGCTTCAACTGGAAGCCAATGGAGAGAACGGAGGAGCGGGGTGATGTGAGAGAACTTGGGAAGGTTGAACACCAGACGGGCTGCGGCGTTCTGGATGAGTTGAAGGGGTTTAATGGCACAGGCAGGGAGCCCAGCCAAAAGCGAGTTGCAGTAATCCAGACGGGAGATGACAAGTGCCTGGATTAGGACCTGCGCCGCTTCCTGTGTGAGGCAGGGTCGTACTCTGCGGATGTTGTAGAGCATGAACCTACAGGAACAGGCCACCGCCTTGATGTTGGTTGAGAACGACAGGGTGTTGTCCAGGATCACACCAAGGTTCTTAGCGCTCTGGGAGGAGGACACAATGGAGTTGTCAACCGTGATGGCGAGATCATGGAACGGGCAGTCCTTCCCCGGGAGGAAGAGCAGCTCCGTCTTGCCGAGGTTCAGCTTGAGGTGGTGATCCGTCATCCACACTGATATGTCTGCCAGACATGCAGAGATGCGATTCGCTACCTGGTCATCAGAAGGGGGAAAGGAGAAGATTAGTTGTGTGTCGTCTGCATAGCAATGATAGGAGAGACCATGTGAGGTTATGACAGAGCCAAGTGACTTGGTGTATAGCGAGAATAGGAGAGGGCCTAGAACAGAGCCCTGGGGGACACCAGTGGTGGGAGCGCGTGGTGAGGAGACAGATTCTCGCCACGCCACCTGGTAGGAGCGACCTGTCAGGTAGGACGCAATCCAAGCATGGGCCGCGCCGGAGATGCCCAACTCGGAGAGGGTGGAGAGGAGGATCTGTTGGTTCACAGTATCGAAGGCAGCCGATAGATCTAGAAGGATGAGAGCAGAGGAGAGAGAGTTAGCTTTAGCAGTGCGGAGCGCCTCCGTGATACAGAGGAGAGCAGTCTCAGTTGAATGACTAGTCTTGAAACCTGACTGATTTGGATCAAGAAGGTCATTCAGAGAGAGATAGCGGGAGAGCTGGCCAAGGACGGCACGTTCAAGAGTTTTGGAGAGAAAAGAAAGAAGGGATACTGGTCTGTAATTGTTGACATCGGAGGGATCGAGTGTAGGTTTTTTCAGAAGGGGTGCAACTCTCGCTCTCTTGAAGATGGAAGGGACGTAGCCAGCGGTCAGTGATGAGTTGATGAGCGAGGTGAGGTAAGGGAGAAGGTCTCCGGAAATGGTCTGGAGAAGAGGGGAGGGGATAGGGTCAAGCGGGTAGGTTGTTGGGCGGCCGGCCGTCACAAGACGCGAGATTTCATCTGGAGAGAGAGGGGAGAAAGAGGTCAGAGCACAGGGTAGGGCAGTGTGAGCAGAACCAGCGGTGTCGTTTGACTTAGCAAACGAGGATCGGATGTCGTCGACCTTCTTTTCAAAATGGTTGACGAAGTCGTCTGCAGAGAGGGAGGAGGGGGGGGAGGATTCAGGAGGGAGGAGAAGGTGGCAAAGAGCTTCCTAGGGTTAGAGGCAGATGCTTGGAATTTAGCGTGGTAGAAAGTGGCTTTAGCAGCAGAGACAGAGGAGAAAATGTAGAAATGAAAGATGCCAGGGAGGGAGTGAAAGGATGCCAGTCGAAGGATGCAGAGAGGGAGGAGAGGAGGGTTGAGGAGGCAGAATCAGGAGCTCGCAATGAGTCATCGAGCCACGGAGCGGGAGGGGATGCCAGGTCGAAGGATGCAGAGACAGAGGAGGAAAAATGTAGAGCTTTAGGAGACAGGAGGAAAATGTAGAGAAAGGATGCCAGGTCCGCAGGGAGGCGAGTTTTCCTCCATTTCCGCTCGGCTGCCCGGAGCCCTGTTCTGTGAGCTCGCAATGAGTCATCGAGCCACGGAGCGGGAGGGGAGGACCGAGCCGGCCTGGAGGATAGGGGACATAGAGAGTCGAAGGATGCAGAGAGGGAGGAGAGGAGGGTTGAGGAGGCAGAATCAGGAGATAGGTTGGAGAAGGTTTGAGCGGAGGGAAAAGATGATAGGATGGAAGAGGAGAGAGTAGCGGGGGAAAGAGAGCGAAGGTTGGGACGGCGCGATACCATCCGAGTAGGGGCATTGTGGGAGGTGTTGGATGAGAGCGAGAGGGAAAAGGATACAAGGTAGTGGTCGGAGACTTGGAGGGGAGTTGCAGTGAGGTTAGTGGAAGAACAGCATCTAGTAAAGATGAGGTCGAGCGTATTGCCTGCCTTGTGAGTAGGGGGGGAAGGTGAGAGGGTGAGGTCAAAAGAGGAGTGGAAAGAAGGAGGCAGAGAGGAATGAGTCAAAGGTAGACGTGGGGAGGTTAAAGTCGCCCAGAACTGTGAGAGGTGAGCCGTCCTCAGGAAAGGAGCTTATCAAGGCATCAAGCTCATTGATGAACTCTCCGAGGGAACCTGGAGGGCGATAAATGATAAGGATGTTAAGCTTGAAAGGGCTGGTAACTGTGACAGCATGGAATTCAAAGGAGGCGATAGACAGATGGGTAAGGGGAGAAAGAGAGAATGACCACTTGGGAGAGATGAGGATCCCGGTGCCACCACCCCGCTGACCAGAAGCTCTCGGGGTGTGCGATAACACATGGGCGGACGAAGAGAGAGCAGTAGGAGTAGCAGTGTTGTCTGTGGTGATCCATGTTTCCGTTAGTGCCAAGAAGTCGAGGGACTGGAGGGAGGCATAGGCTGAGATGAACTCTGCCTTGTTGACCGCAGATCGGCAATTCCAGAGGCTACCGGAGACCTGGAACTCCACGTGGGTCGTGCGCGCTGGGACCACCAGATTAGGGTGGCCGCGGCCACACGGTGTGGAGCGTTTGTATGGTCTGTGCAGAGAGGATAGAACAGGGATAAACAGACACATAGTTAACAGGCTACAGAAGAGGCTACGCTAATGCAAAGGAGATTGGAATGACAAGTGGACTACACGTCTCGAATGTTCAGAAAGTTAAGCTACGTAGCAAGAGTCTTATTGACTAAAATGATTAAAATGATACAGTACTGCTGAAGTAGGCTAGCTGGCAGTGGGTGCGTTGTTGACACTACACTAATCAAGTCGTTCCGTTGAGTGTAATAGTTTCTACAGTGCTGCTATTCGGGGGCTAGCTGGCTAGCTAGTAGTGTTGTTTACGTTACGTTGCATTAAAAGAACGACAATAGCTGGCTAGCTAACCTAGAAAATCGCTCTAGACTACACAATTATCTTTGATACAAAGACGGCTATGTAGCTAGCTATGTAGCTAGCTACGATCAAACAAATCAAACCGTTGTACTGTAATGAAATGAAATGAAAATGTGATACTACCTGTGAATGCGACCGGGTTGTTGAGTTCTATTCAGAAGACGTTGGCTAGCGTTGGCTAGCTAGCAGAGTCTCCTACGTTAAGGACGACAAATAGCTGGCTAGCTAACCTCGGTAAATTAAGATAATCACTCTAAGACTACACACTCTAAACCTAAACAACACAATTATCTTGGAACGAAGATACGAAGACAGCAAAGACAGCTATGTAGCTAGCTAACACTACACTGATCAAGTCGTTCAGTTGAGTGTAATAGTTTTCCCAGTGCAGCTAATCAGTGGACGTTAGCTAGCTGGCTAGTGAAGACTACGTTAGGACGGCGAAATACGATAATTACGCAATTATCTTTGATACAAAGACGGCTATGTAGCTAGCTGAGAAGAAATTGCTAAGATTAGACAAATCAAACCGTTGTGCAATGAAATGTAAAAAGTTATACTACCTGCGGGAGCGAAGCGCCGATGCGACCACTCGCTCCACTGGCACAAGGTGTACCTGTGTAATGATCATGCTGTTTAATCAGCTTCTTGATATGACACACCTGTCAGGTGGATGGATTATCCTGTGTAATAATCATGCTGTTTAATCAGCTTCTTGATATGCCACACCTGGCAGGTGGATGGATTATCCTGTGTAATAATCATGCTATTTAATCAGCTTCTTGATATGCCACACCTGTCCAGGTGGATGGATTATCTTGTGTAATGCTCATGCTGTTTAATCAGCTTGATATACCTCACCTGTCAGGTGGATGGATTATCTTGTGTAATGATCATGCTGTTTAATCAGCTTGATATACCTCACCTGTAAAGTGGATGGATTATCTTGTGTAATGATCACCTGTCAGGTGGATGGATTATCTTGTGTAATGATCATGCTGTTTAATCAGCTTCTTGATATGCCACACCTGTCCAGGTGGAGGGTTTATATTGTGTAATGATCACCTGTCAGGTGGATGGATTATCATATATGCCACACCTCACCTGTAAAGTGGATGGATTATCTTGTGTAATGGATGGTTTATCTTGTGTAATGATCATGCTGTTTAATCAGCTTCTTGATATGCCACACCTGTCCAGGTGGATGGTTTATCTTGTGTAATGATCATGCTGTTTAATCAGCTTCTTGATATGCCTCACCTGCCAGGTGGATGGATTATATTGGTAAAGGAGAAATGCTGACTAACACAGGGATGGAAACACATTAGTGTACAACATTGAGAGAAATAATATGTTTGTTCATATGGAACATTTCTGGGATCTTTTATTTCAGCTCATGAAACAAGGGGCCAAGACTTTTGCGTTTATATTTTTGTTCAGTATGTTTAAAATATTTTGTATTTTGTGCACTTCTAGTATGATTATAAATGGAAATGTCAGGCTGATAGTGCCACATGCCTCAGTAGAGTGTTCACTCATTGTCTGTAGGCATAAACAACCTTTTAACTGGCAAAACATAATCTTCATAGTGCTGCTGTCAGAAACTCTATCACGAGGGTATAAAAACCTACACATGAAAACAGCATCTGACACTCGGGTTACTTACAGCCTCAAATACCCCAATGCCAGTGTTACACTTCTCTTATCCCACAGCTGAAATCCCACTTCTGACACCAATGTTACACGGTGTCCCAGATCCCACTTCTGACACCAATGTTACATGTTGTCCCAGATCCCACTTCTGACACCAATGTTACATGTTGTCCCAGATCCCACTTCTAACACCAATGTTACATGTTGCCCCAGATCCCACTTCTGACACCAATGTTACATGCTGTCCCAGATCCCACTTCTGACACCAATGTTACATGTTGCCCCAGATCCCACTTCTGACACCAATGTTACATGTTGCCCCAGATCCCACTTCTGACACCAATGTTACATGTTGCCCCAGATTCCACTTCTGACACCAATGTTACATGTTGTCCCAGATCCCACTTCTGGCACCAGTGATGATGGCATTGCAATAGGTGAGTCAGTGTTATGTTACCGGCTAGTCAAGACCCTTATACAGAGGTCAAAATCCCACTTCTGACACCAGTAAAGACCTGCATTTCAAAGTGTAGTACTTAAAAATAACATTAAAAAATATGTAACACATATGGAACAATGTACTAACCCCAAAAAATGCTTAACAAAATCTAAATATCGTTGAGATTTTGATATTCTTCAAAGTAGCCACCCTTTTCCTTGATGGCAGCTTTGCACACTCTTGGCATTCTCTCAACCAGCTTCATGAAGTAGTCAACCTAGAATGCATTTCAATTAACAGGTGTAACTTATTAGAAGTTCATTTGTGGAATATCTTTCCTTTTTAATGCGTTTGAGACAATCAGTTGTGTTGTGACAAGGTAGGGGTGATATACAGAAGATAGCCGTATTTGGTAAAAGACCAAGTCCATATTATGACAAGAACAGGTCAAATAAGCAAAGAGAAATGACAGTCCATCATTACTTTAAGACATGAAGGTCAGTAAATACAGAACATTTCAAGACCTTTGAACGTTTCTTCAAGTGGAATCGCAAAAACCATCCAGCGCTATGATGAAACTGGCTCTCATGAGGACCGGCACAGGAAAGGAAGACCCAGAGTTACCTCTGCTGCAGAGGATAAGTTCATTAGAGTTACCAGCCTCGGAAGTTGGCATTTAACGGCACCTCAGATTGCAGTACAAATAAATGCTTCACAGAGTTCAAGTAACAGACACATCTCAACATCAACTGTTCAGAGGATACTCCTTTAATCAGTTCTTCATGACCGAATTGCTACAAAGAAATCACTACTAAAGGACACCAATAACAAGAAGAGACTTACTTGGGCCAAGAAACATGAGAAATGGACATTAAACCAGTGGAAATCTGTCCTTTGGTCTGATGAGTCCAAATGTGAGATTTTTGGTTCTGACCGCCGTGTCTTTGTGAGACGCAGAGTAGGTGAACGGGTGATCTCCGCGTGTGTGGTTCTCGCTGTGAAGCATGGAGGAGGAGGTGTGATGCTGTGGGGGTGCTTTGCTGGTGACACTGTCTGTGATATATTTAGAATTCAATGCACAATTAACCAGCATGGCTGCCACAGCATTCTGCAGCGATATGCCATCCAATCTAGTTTGTGCTTAGTGGGACTATCATTTGTTTTTCAACAGGACAATGACCCAACACACCTCCAGGCTGTGTAAGAGCTAATTGACCAAGAAGGAGAGTGATGGAGTGCTGCATCAGATGACCTGGCCTGACCTCAACCAAATTGAGATGTTTTGGGATGAGTTGGACCGCATAGTGAAGGAAACGCAGCCAACGAGTGCTCAGCGTATGTGGGAACTCCTTCAAGACTGTTGGAAAATAAATAAATAATAATACATTTTAAAAAACTTAAATGAGTAGGGATGTCCAAACTGTTGACTGGTAGTGTATATATGTACAGTGGGGCAAAAAGTATCTAGTCAGCCACCAATTGTGCAAGTTCTCCCACTTAAAAAGATGAGAGGCCTGTAATTTTCATCATAGGTACACTTCAACTATGACAGACAAAATGAGGAAGAAAGTCCAGAAAATCACATTGTAGGATTTTTAATGAATTTATTTGCAAATTATGGTGGAAAATAAGTATTTGGTCACCTACAAACAAGCAAGATTTCTGGCTCTCACAGACCTGTAACTTCTTCTTTAAGAGGCTCCTCTGTCCTCCACTCGTTATCTGTATTAATGGCACCTGTTTGAACTTGATATCAGTATAAAAGACACCCGTCCACATCCTCAAACAATCACACTCCAAACTCCACTATG